>NC_142528.1:24194000-24381500 GCF_964205215.1 Stylophora pistillata | reverse complement strand
GAATTCTGCGTTAAATTGTACTTGAAAACTGATATTAGATGGGGTATTGGGGCCTCTGGGAAACTGCAAAACTCGAGAAATAAAACCACCAAAACTGAAAAACCAACGAAAAAAGGCAGCAAAACCGAAAACCGTATGCAAACCTGACAAAACCGCTACATTTTCACCTTTAAAGGGGTCAAAAAGGAAAAACCAAAAACTGCATCAGAGTCTTCGTGAAAACCGAAAACCGAATGCAAAAACACGTAAAATCCGCAATCCGCTCTGAACATCAAAACTGAAAAACTGAACCTTTTTGGCCCTAAAACTGAAAAACTGATCCAAAAAAAAAAACAGTCAAAACCACAAAACTGAAAATTCCAAAGCCCCCCTCATATTAGCATGCAATTTAATGTGGAATTCCCTCACCAAGTAATGAGTTTTCCTACAATATTTAATAATTATTTGTTGATAGTAAAGGGAATATTGTTGAATAAACCCTGATACAACAGTACTCATTGAGCCTACGGTGAATAATTATTCTAGTATAATTGCTTTGGTACTTTCTAATTCTGTTGTAAATATTTGTTTTGATGTTGAAACCATTCTGTTTTAATTTTTTCGACTACTGATATCGAAATAAACAGCCAGTTTTTCACTAGAATTTAACAGGTTAATTTAATTGAATCAGGAAAAGCTTCATATCTTTCTATTGAAAAGTGCTACTCCAAACTTATTTGTATCTTTTTTGCCCTTCGGAACTGAATAATCAGAGCATATGCATCTCTATAGTGACTGGAGCAATTATACTAAAAATTGTTAATCAAACAAACCCTTAAGAAGAGAAGTTTCTGAATTCTCATGCTCCTTTTTCTCTGTGCTCCCATAAGGAAGCGGAAACAAGTCAACAAATTCATGGCAGCTGAAAATGATTTTAAAAAAAGGAAAATGGAAAAGGAACAGATGATTAAGGTTTGTTGAATCAACCAATATTTAAGAATGTGTTTTAACTAGAAATAATTGACATGATAATCATCATCTTAAATATTTTCTTCCTCGATTAACACCTGTTTTTTCGTTAGAAAGGTGTTATTCTGATTGAATTAACTTACAGAGTGTTCAATGTGAAAGTTTATTTGGGACAACACAGTCAGTCAACCTCTATATGCATTGTGACTCGTATTAAGGAAAAATAATGGTTTTTCATAGGGCAGATTCAAATACAATTTCCATGCCAACTAAGTTACATACATAATGCAGCACCACAATAACGCGAGGGAAGGGTGAAATAAGCTACATGCTACAACACTCAACAATTGTCTTGAATTTAAAAAGTTGAAATAAGGTGGTAGAAATAGCGGCAATATTTCATGGGATGTTTGAGAGCAAACAATCATGCGAGAAAATGTGGCCGCGTAGAAGACTAACCAATCATAGCCCATTGCAGAAACGTGAGAGGAATGGGACGAGTTTCTTATAGTGATTACATTGAAAATCTAAACATTTCGACTGAAATGTCACTGAATGGAAAGCTACCCAGTCAAGTTTGAGAGTTTTCAACAGAAAAATGTCCAAATCGGAGCCTTGCAAAAGTTGCAAAAATTCCATACAAACCCTTAAAATTTTTTGGCCTGTCTACCCAATCCATACAATCTCTCTATTTTAGGCGATATTTGAAGAACTGTCACTTTGCCATTTTCCTCCCCTAATTACTTCTATTCTTGCTTAAGACTCTCAAATTTAGTTGATCTTTCATTTGAATATCTTAGTTTTTCAAACAAACGGAAAACGACACTCTTTCCCAGTCCTCTCACGTTTCTGCAATGGGCTATTGTCTCACGGTCTCAAGAGTAATGAATCAAAACATTGGAACTTTCTCACAAGTAATAATCTTATCATCGTCATTTTTGTAGATAACAATTTAATTGGCGTTTCTCACTACGTATAGCGTCCTGGTTATTTTCTTTCATGGTTTAGGAAAGGGAAACAATGATAGAAAAACACCGAGAGGAGGTTCGGGAAAAGATGAAAAAGCGCAGAGAAACTTTTGGTCGGTTGAATCGACGAACAAGGAAAGGCCAGCCAATTATGGCCAACCAAATTGAACATCTTCTCGATAAGATTCAATCTTAGACTTAAAAGGCAGCTATGCAATGAACCCAGAAAGGGAAAATCAGAGGTGAATGCTACCCTAAAGAAGTATTGATATCCAGTTTGAAGGAAATTTATTCAACCAGTAAATTATTTTTGGTATGGAGATCGGCGACCGTGTGGACACTAACTGGAGAGATTTCATCCTGAGCAGCCAGTGACGTTTATGAAGAAATATTTTTTGAAGCTATATCCTCTCTGGAGAGTGGGTGCTATACCTTTGATTATATTTTGTAAGCTGTTAAAGAAAGCTAACTTTTGTTTCATCGCCCTTTCATGTATAGTGGAAAATTTGAAAATTTATCAATGTTTGGAAGTCCCGATGATTATATTTGATTTCAACGCCGATACCCCTTTGAAATACTCACGTGTTAAAAAGCAATGCTATTGTCTTACGTGTGGCGGTTCATAGCTATCAGTCAGTAAATACCCCACCCAAGAACTTGCCAACAACAGCGACACAATTATGTACATGTAGCTCAGGAATACTAAAATGACAGACATGTATATTGTAGTGTTTAATCATTTTAAATGGAATTTAAAGACGTGTGAGCCACTTGTAAAGTGCAACTTAAAGGTTTCTTGCAATATGAAGAGAAATTACAAGAAATCACTACACGAAACGGTGTTAAGCCCGTACCTACCAGAAATGATTCACGTGTTGCTTTTTTTTTTTAAATTTGATAGATTATTCAGTCAGCTGGACGTGAGAATTGTGAACTATATCAGTTAGAGAATGTCCAGTTGATGTAATACCAAATTCTCTGAACTGATTTGTAAAGTAAATCTAGCAGTTTTAAGGGAGGATTGCAAATGAGATCGTGGGAGATGACAGGTCAAATTAAGATCTACCTATGTAGTGAGTGCTCCAGGTGGCATCGGCAAGTTTTTACTGCTATTTCTTCGGAAAACTTTCCCAAGAGCATTTCGTAAGGGGCGAGGTGAAAGAGAACCCTTTCTTTCTTTTTTCCTCTTAGCGACCTCTTTGTAGAGCTCGTGAAATGCCTCGGAGATCTTCATATGTCCTTCGGATGCCGAACCTTCATAGAAAGAGCATTGCAACTTTTGTGCAAATGAAGCGGCTTCTTTTTCGAGTACTTGTCGTTTGTGTTCGAGATCTGATTTATTCCCGAAGATGATGACGACTGTTTTCTGCTTAAATTGATCGATAAGATTATAGATTTGTTGTATTTCCTCGAAGCTTTTCCGATCGGTTATTGAGTAGACAAGGATCAAACCGTCGGCCCAGATTGCCCGACTTCCAAAAGTTTGTTCACTTCTTGACTGAAAAGGAAAACGGCGAAAGTTAGAAAGGTACTTCCCAGGGCGACCTGGTTAGAAGTCTATGACAACTCGTGACTTCCAAGGCCTAAACAGTGCGTTCGTTTTGCTTCTGTGTTCTTTCAAGATGGATAGCACTTGTCTATGTCAGCTTTATAGCTGTTGTGAAACCAAAAGTAGTATAATCACGAAAGCCAATTACAGCTGAGAACATTTCACAAGGAGAACTCTTAGTTGAAGAGGGCCGGGTGCCTGAAGCGTGGGAAAATGAAAGGGACCAAGTCAGGCATGGTTTTTGTTTCGCATCTGATTGGCTGTGGGAGTTAAACGAGTTTTCCAGACAAATAACAGAGCAAAACGAATTAAACTGAATGCAATATTGGATTGTCGTGTGTCGGGAACAATGGCTTAGACTTAAACTTACCTCAGGACCTGGGTCTATAATCTCCAGATTAGCCTGCTCATCCTCAATAGTCGTGTTGAACTGATACGTAAAGTCTGCATTATGCACAAAAAAGAAAGAAATGTAGCGGCTTCGAGAGGGTTTAGATTATAACTACTCAAAGGCTTTGTAACAGAGTATTAGGTGTATGTAAGGATTTACGAAGTAGGAAACTAGACGATAGACCTCTATTAATAGGGTTCTTTTCTTAATAACGAGAGCACGACACAGTGGGTGTAAATCTGCGACATGTATGACCTCGTTGGTTTATGAACTTCCAAGACCTTTGAGAGGGACTTATCGCCTGTTTAACCTCAAACCCGAGCAGGTCCACTGAGTCACAGAAGGAGGTCTGCGACATCACAAATCCACTTATACTAACTAGTTTATGGGCGCGGCATCACGATACTTTCACTCTTCTTACGAAGAGCAAAATTACCATTTGAACTGTAAATTTTCTCTTAGAAGATGCAGTTAAAGCAACTTGAAAAAGAATAAGCCAAGAAGGGACGAGAAGGAGTTCAATTAACAATTTACGTCTCAGCATCAGATTTTCGGGAGTGCTTCCGTGGCAGTAGTTAATTATCTCGAAGTCACAATCACAAGTTTTCTTTCATCAAACACAACAGTTACGCTTTATTTTCTCACACCTTCCCTTTTCTAAAATAACACACTCAAGCGACATGTATGACTGCACTCACGTGCAATGTCAATCAAACTCAACTAAAGCTTGGGCCCAGTCTCTGACACTGAAGTTCGGGCCCAGTCTCCGACAGATTGTATATTCTCCATACTGATCTCTGTACATTTCCTGAGGTGTCGACAAGGAGAATTTGTTTAGCAATCAAGAGTTTCTTCAGTTGGTGATCATTTCCTTTATTCTCATGACCTTACTGTGTGATTCAAGGCTGATATTGTAAGGAGAAATTAGATGTTAGTCACTAATATAAGGGATATGGCAAACTTACCTTGAGATGAGTCATACTCGCCTATAAAACGTTTCGTGAGGAACCTCACTGCGATTGCTGTCGAAGAAAACAATCACAGCGAAAAAGGTTAGATGTACTAGAAGGGTTTAAATAATTACTTAAATTGCATTTACATCAGCGAGTATTCCATACTGAGCAGGTCTATTTTTCAGAGTAAAATTTTACTCCTTGTGCTGAAGCAAAATCAACTCTGTTGTCAAAGCCACTTGACTAGGGAAACTTGTTGGAGTATTGACCTTAAACCCTTGTCAATATTTCTTGACTAATTCCCTTTTAAAGTCATTCACGTAAGCTTAGTTCATCGATGAAAAGCTTTTTTTTCCCTGAGAAGTCATATTGATTAAATTTTGGCTAGTCATTCGGAAGATACAGGGTGTAAGAGGAGTTTTTGAGTAAAACAAACTTGTTATACAAGTACATACATACATTCATTAGTTGACCTCTCCCCATGGGGGCTTTTCAGGGCTAATTCCCACCCATCCCACCCCAGGGAAGGACATCCACTACCTTAACCCTGCAGGAGACGGGGCCTACGGTTTATTCGTCCTTATCCGAGAAGACTAGAATTTCTATCCATATTTTGATTATAGAAAGGTAGCAAATTCTCCTCACTTATTTTAAGACCATGAGTATCGGTCCGGCCGGGGTTCGAGCCCTCGACCTCCCGCACAACACAATCCGGCGCTCTAACCAATTGAGCTAACCGGGAGGGAAATCTCTCTTGCATAAATACGGCTTTAATAATTAGCGACAAAGTTATAATCCAAAGCTAAGTTAAGCAAAACTTATTTAATAGTCCAGATTTCCGTCGATGAAATTAAAGCTACTTATTGTCAGAGTCAGTTTGCCGCGCCCTTCCGCTAATTAGATTGAACTGATTCAGTTAACGTACAGAAATGGTAAAGCTCCCGAGGCTTTGGGGTTAGGTCATGATCCGACCAAAATCGATCCACAGAAGGTCACTTGCGCACTATCCTTCATTTATGAATATGCTTATACGAGAAGTTGTAAAATTAAACGGCAGAAAAGCTCTCAGTTGGAAGGAAACGTTCTAAGTAACTTTTTCAGCAAATTACAAAACAAACCTAAAAAAACCAAGGTTGAAGAAAAAGGCGGGACAAAATCAATGCAATTAAAGAACAAAACACAAACGTAAATAAACAAAGAAACAAGAATGCTTTTATGTGAACCCAAACGGTTCAGATACCAGAGCTATTGATTTCTTTACTGATCCAATAAGAGTCAGAACCGACTTAGCACAAGGAATTTTCATTGCATGTCTGATCGACATTATATTCGAAGTGTAAGAGCAATTTACGTACTGGTTACGCATAGGGCAAAGGGCGAAAGACGTTCGGCTACCCTAAAGTTGGCCTTACTCTTGACATGGAGATGTTAAATGCTACATCGTGGATACCAAAACGACAATCAGCTATCGTAAAAAAGGATAAAAAACAAAAACAAGTTTTATGAGTTATGGGAACCTTAGAGTGGAGTGTCTGTCTCTGATGAAGTGTCCTGAGCTTTTTCAATTTTACCTCTTTTTCTCATGATGACGTTTCAGTAGTTTTATGTATATGATATCTCACTAAAGTGAACAAAGAGCTTCTCAGTTAAGTATCCGCGCACTGTCTGCATGTAATGGTACAATTCGGATTTCTAAACCCTCATCCAGATCACGTTTATAAATAGCTGACTAAGAGGGAAACCTTTCCTTTGTAAAATTTTCATCATTTTCATAAATAAGAAAGACTTTACTTTTCCCCTCGTTTTGAACAAAATATGGCTTATTCGCTAATTTTTCAAATTGACAGAGACATGCTAAATCATTCACCTCAAGGTACAGGATTAAATGTTTCCAGTGTTGGAGTACGCTTCCCTCTAATTGGTACATTAAATAACAAACATCACTGAGTACAAACGAAAATCATTTGTTAAATTCCCATTTAATCTAAACCAAACTTTAGGAGAGTGGTCATTGATTAAGTAGTGGAAAACAGACCAAAGTTCGATGAATGAACCCCTACCCTTTGTGATAAAGGCCTTGTCATCTTTGAACTTGAACATCATATGTCTATCAAATATGTTATTAAATCATTTAAATCTAGGAAGTTAAGTAAACAAACCACAGTTTTTTCTCACCGATGTAAAGCAGATCTGGGTCATCAAAAACCCGTCCAATGTGACCCCGAAACGCTTCTCTGTCAAACTATACCCTGACATAAGAATCTTGATGCTCTAAAACGCGAAACTTTTGAAACATCTCCAAGTTTTATTACTTTCATTTTCGTTTCATGTGTGATCAGAAAACGATTTAATTATAACCTTGAACCCTTATTCATCTCAATTTTGTGTCCCCTTTGAATGATTATCATGATATTAGATCACTGATTCAGACATGACAATAATCAGTAATTTTATCATGTTCCATCGACTTAGATTGTTAACTCAATCAATTTCAACCGGTATGTTGTTGAGCAGATAATTTGACACCCATGTCGTTAGTCCGATAACCAACCATGAAAATCTGTATCTCAAAACGCGGACATTCATTTGTGCATTAAGTTTTAGGGCCAGTTATTTACACGAGGTCTAACCAAAACCGCGGTTTAACGCAGTTAGTGGGCCTCAGGGATTCTCTGTTAAAGGGTTGACTTAATTAATCGAATAAATGTCCTTCCACTATTAGCTTTCGGCCTTCTTGACACTGATCACAAAAATAAATGTTCATATAAAAGCTTCGGTTAAATCAGAGTTAATTTAACTCTGGTTAAATTGAAGATGACTCAGAACACGATTTTGTTAAACAACGTCCAAACTTTGTTTAAGTGCTCGGTAGTTCTTAAATTTTCTTCGAGTTGCGTAACCACTCTTTCTTTTTGATCCGCCGTACTTTTGAGCTTTCTTAAAAAGAAAATGTACAGGTTATTTTTCCAGTTGAAAATGTCCTCGGCAAATTAACCCTGCTTGTAGGATTGACTCATAAACTTTCCCCAAGTTAGGTAGCAGAGGTGATCGAACTACCGACTATATGCAATTGTCAAAGTTTGAGGCTTGAGATTTCACCCCCAATCTATTTCCCACTATCCGGGTTCGCCTCATACTTTCGGAAGATGTCCAAGTCTTGTGGAAGGTGACATCTAACACTCCGTAGTGTCCTATCGAACTCGAGTTTAGGCTGGTTCAGACGCTCTAAAAGAAGACGCAACTTGAAGAAAGGGTAGCTGTTCTTCTCAGGCAGGGTCATTCTGTTACAAATGATAGATTCTATATTCTTTTATAATTTGTCTCAGACTTATAGAGCAACCTACCAGATTTTCCCACGTTCCTTGCGCCCAGCAATGCAAACTTGGCGTCCGTCTGTTTGTGCGGGTCTCTGCGCGTTAACATTTTAGTTGATGTCAAAGTTGGAGCAGATTTTATACCTCAAGAGGTGGTCACTCACAGAAGCAACATGCGTTGTGTTGTACTGAGTTTTGAATTATTACAACGAAACTCTCCTACTGGTCTACCACTGCTTGGAGGAGTTCTTAAAACATCTGGCTTTGCAGAATTAATTCGAGTTGCTTTGAGAGGTGTGTGAAATCAATCAACCCAGAGCCAGTGTTATTCAAATTTGGAGCTATTAGTTTGTCTAAGCTACGATTGTCTAAGCTTCGATTGTTTAAGTACTGCTTTCAGGGATTCTTCAAAGTCGAGACCGATCTATAAAGTTGAGAAACGAGGAAGTACGTGACAACTTGATCTTGGAAGAAGGAATTCTGCGAGAATTTTGACGGGAATTTGGTGAGGTTTTTAGTTAAGCTCTACATCAGCAGTATGTATTTAATGCAGGTTACAAAGCAATTTGATTAAAAAACAATTCCGTAAACTTGATCCTATAATTTATTATGCTAACAAAGCGTGTTTACAGTTGAAAAATTGACTAGCTAAGGCACTTAGCGCGTTTGATCTTGCGATATGCTTCTTTTTTTTTTTTTCTTTTTTTTTTTTTTTCAGGACTGAGTGGAGGAGTTTTTTGTCTTTTCAACTTGTTTGAGTCATAATTGGGTTGATAAAGCGTGTCGGGTTTATAGTTAAAGAGTAACATGACCTCAGAACGAGGAACAATTCGAAGCGTCATTGAAACTCATGGAACGTAATCTAACCGAAAGGAAATTAGAAAAGATAATGAGATGCAAATGAACTGTAAATGTGCTGTTTCTCAGGAAAAACTTGCGCCCAAGTCGAATATCGTTGTCGCCTGATGACGACGATTTACGATCGATGCCTCTCACAACGAAGTCCAAAGAGAGGTTAGCAGGGCACATCGCAATGCTGGGAAATTTTTGTCTAAAACCTCGTTATATTGTGTCGAACTCAATTTAGGAATGGTCTCACTTTGAAAAGAAGTTAGAAATTACAGAAAAAAAAAAAAAAAGAAAAAGTATCTGGCAGCGGTGGGATTCGAACCCACGCCTCCGAAGAGATTGGTGCCTTAAACCAACGCCTTAGACCGCTCGGCCACGCTACCCGACATTTGTAGGATTGACAAAATTAACAATATTTTCATTTGCTTTGGCATAATGAATATTTTGAGTCGTTTTTGAGTCTTGGCAAATGACCTTTGATGCATAAAGAATAACTTATAATTCATTTTTATATTGACTGAACAATCTGCAATTTAATTAAAAAATTCGCTACGGAAGAAGAAGATAAATGCGGTATGCTTGAGTTGAATAATTTACCTGAACGATTTAGTAGGGGTCGGTGAAGCATGACATAGTTCTTTTTAAATTAACCTTTTCTAAGTAACCCTTTACTCCTTAACATCAAAACGCATATTCTCCATACTATTCTCTCTGTACATTTCCGATAATACTACTGACAAGGAGCTTCTTTAGTTGGTGATCCTGTCCTAGTGCAGTGCTCGATTCAGCAGTGATATCGGACACTAATCACTCCTTGAAGTGAAAGGGTAACCTTCATTGGAATTTTTACGACATTGCCTGTAGGCCTATCCGAAAATATCACGTCGGTTGCGTAAGTACCTTTCCAGTAAACCTTCAAGCTTTTTCCTGATTCGACAAAATGTTCGTAGATTTCCCAAAAACCATTCTATATATCTCCTATTTTTCTGTCATAAACTCATCGATTTTGAATCACCAAGGTCCAAATTTCGCTTGTTGGAGTCGAATGATCATGGAAGTAAGGAATTTTCTACATCAGCACTGTGGCTGATCAGGCCCCTATAGGTTCATCGATGTTACAATGCATCCACTGTTTTGGAAGGTGGCTTCTGCAGTAACCGACATTAGAAGGAATTGATTATTCATATTCAAAGGGAGACTCAGCGATGAGCTGGATTGGCGCTGGTATGGAATTGCATAGCACCCCAAGAAACACAGCGCTCTGCCAAAAAGCTGCGATATCTTCAATGTCCCTTAGTTTGTTGATATCTTGATATTTTCATATGAATGTCTCGACAACTTTTTAACATCTCTAGTACATCCGGCGTATGCGGAAAGGGCCTATTACGACTGGCCGCCCGTGAACCCTTAGACGATTGTGCTAATGGAATTTTTGGCTTAATCGGGGCAAAGGGATCGGGGAATTATTTTTCAGAAAATCATTGCCAGAATACAATAAGGTTTTTTGCACTTTTCTAAACATTAAAAGTAAAAGGATTTCTTTAATGCTTTTTACTGCTTAAAAATGATGTCAATTTGCTCATTCTGACAATTTGTCAGTTAGCGGAAGTATTTCGTTTTCCTTTCCAGTTACTAGACCTCTCTCTTTCCGAGTGGTCAACAACCAATATAGCCGTTTGGTTAGGAAGGGTCCATCTCGAGTAATCGCATATTTTTTCCTTTTAGTTCGTGTATTTTTATTATTAAGATCATTGTTATTGTTTTGGAGTCTGGTAGATTCACTTGAAAGCTTTGAAAAAAAAAAAAAAAAGAATGGGCCTGAAATTGAAAGCACTGCCGGCAGCATACTTTGTCCCACATGAGAGCTAAAAGCACTAAGCCCCAACTACTCTGACTAGCTGCGCGCCTCTCTTTCTCTGTCGTGCTATTCGAGAACATACAAGTACAGTCTATTAGGAGGCTTCACTTCGCTTTCCCTGTATCTCGGACTGCGTGGGCCGGGGAACCGCAAGAGTCCCCCACGTGCGCACACACAATGACATTGAAATAGAACAGAAATGAAATAGGACACTTCCTGGTGACAATCAAAGCGGACAATGATAATACTCACGTCGCAGAGCTTGGCGGAATAATAAAAGGATACTTGCGACAGATGTGATCTGATCTTCTTTAGACGCTCTGTGGGAGATGCAGGGGGGTGCACACTGTGTACCTGGGGTCGTTAGGGTAGGGGATTTATGCTTTTCTGGAGAACAATTAACAAACTTAGGGGTCGCAAGAAATTAGAGGAAGAGGCACGAGTACTATGATATGGCATGCAGCTCTAAAAAGCCCTCTTTAGGATATTCCTTCTCTTATTTTAGGACTTAAATTGAAGTGTTCGTTTGGAAAATCATTGATGAGTTCCCCCGAAGCGCAGCGTGCGCCCCGACCTTCATAGTGAATTGATCTTAAGGGCTTATATCTCATTTCAAATTCCGTTGAAATATTTTTCCAGACCAGAGAATGAGACCTTGAGAATATCGACTGGAGTTTGCCAAAGAGAAAAAAATTGATAGCTGTCAATAACTTCACCTTGTCTCTCCTTCTCGACTTTAGGACTTAAGCGTGTCAAACCGATAGAAAAAAAAGCTTTCTCGTATGAAAATAGTTTTCAACATTAAATGTAGTGAGGTTAACAAGCCAGGGAAACAAAACATTGGAGACCTTGTAAACGGATAATTAATTTAATTACGAGATATTACGACACTTGTTAAGGTAGAAGTGGGGATGACTTATTAATGAAAGCGTTTAACAACAAAAAGGGCCACCTTGTTTTGAACATGAATCCCATACCCCTATGTCCTCTTGCGAACGTGTAGTCGGTGTATGTCCAGATGGCTTTTGCCTTCGAGCGAGAGGTTTCGACCGGAAAGGGGCGGTAGGCCTTTGTGTTTCCAAGCAGCCATACGCTTATTATTCAAACAAAGACTTAAGCAAATCTCCTTTTCTCTTCACCACTCGAAAATAAGCAAACCCGTTTGAGCCTTTCAACCCAAAGCGTGTAGTTGAAAAATTCCTTTTGATTTTCTTAGGCGTCCTTGAGCTTATTAGCGCTCTTCGTTTCTCCAGCGATCAGTGTCACTTAGAACATTCTTGTTTTTCCATGGGGATGGCCAATGAGATTGAATGATTTAGGAATCTTACGATCATTCTTATCTTAAGATCTTTATTACTGACGTTAGAAGGATTGTGAAAAGGCTCGGACCTGGAGCTTACACTTAATACAGCGCGTTGATTGGTCGAGCAGGTCTTTGCGGCTGTCACGCGTGTCACACAAATACCCCGCGCTGGTGATGACGGTTGAATCAGACTCGATCACTTCGCCGCAGTTACGGGTCATTATCAGCAGTCGTTCAGAAATGGAAAAGTTCGCTGAGTTTGTATCGTCCATCGGCCAAAGCGCGCGCTCGCCAACTTACATGCAACCAAATGCCCCGATTCCTCGGGCAACCGCAGCGCCAAACTCCCCTCCAGCTAACTACGTGAGCTGCGATATGGCCCGGCAACACGGAACACTCTCCATGAGCACTCAGTCCCAAGCTGGTAAAGTCAAAATTTTGTTTCAGTTTTAAGCGTCGTTGTAAAAAGTTTCCGGAAATTGGCGCACATTATGCGAAGCTGTTGTGATTGATCTAATAGGTGGTGAATTGCCGTGCGTTCTGTAATTGTAATTGAATTTTACCCCTAATAATGTTTTGACACTTGTGTTTCAATTACTTCAACAGGGAAATTTTCGCCTCCCGTCGGAGGTTCTACTCAGCTTTCTCCCAGTCCTCAGTCTTGTATGGAGATGGAAAACGAAAATAACGAGTCTTCTTCCAAACGTAAAAAGCGTCGAAATAGAACCACGTTCACTTCATTTCAACTCGAAGAGATGGAGCGGATTTTTCAGAAAACGCACTATCCTGATGTTTACACGCGCGAACAACTGGCACTGCGCTGCGACTTGACAGAGGCAAGAGTTCAGGTAAATGCGGTTTTTATGGCACGATGATGCGCATGTAGAAGATGTGCATCTGCTCTCCGAATATTCGACGAGTCTTTAGTCTTTGATAACGTACGGCTTAATTTCTTGCATGAACTGGATGGGCACTTTACGCAACCTGTTATACTAATTCAATTAAAGAGTGTTGTTGTTGTTACGTCCATGCGATAACGAAACGAGATTACAAATGTTATTGATAGACTGGATCTTTCCGTACGGTTTCAAGGTACTTGTTTGTTTGGTGGCTGTAAATTGCAAATGCGTTTGCACTTCAAGTTGTTACACAGAATTGAAAGTCGAAAGGGCACTCGACTTATTCAACAGACCACTCGTGATTCTAGCTGTATCCAGTACGTGCTCTGTGGAGTGAACTTACCACGTAGGAGTTGGGAGTAAAATTAAAAATTAAATATGTGGTTATTAAGCCAAACTTTAGTTCCTCTTTCAGACTAAATTTCTAATGCGTTACCTTTTCCGGCAGTGTACCATAAATAAAACGCTTTTCACGTGCTCACACCCAAGGGAATTTTCACTGATTCCAAAGTTGCTTCAACCTTTGTCAGAGTAAAGGATATGTTTAAGTTAACGGTGCCAACATCCGCTTGTGGTATATTTTGTGTACAAATCGGGCAGATTTTCCTTTAATACCAACAAACACATAACATTTTGGGTGATTATTTTCGAGACGCGGTATCCTGAAACGAAAGATTTGAGTGTCTGTGGTTGAGCGGTGCACTTTGAGAGATGTAATAGAACGACTAACGAAAGCGTGCAACTGGGAGATGTTGTCTTTCTTGATATATCGCAGTCCTCACCGTGAGAAAGATATTCATGGAGCGCTCTCTGTACATCGCTTTTCTCTTACACTAATCCTCAAATGCTGTTTGTACATTTAATAGCGCAGCAGCCTCATAAGCTCAAGAACTCATCTGTCTTTGAGAAGTTGTCGAATGGCAGCACCAGCGAAACGCGTACTGCTTTCCTCCTAGATAGGAAATGATAGTCCGGTAACTGCTAGACATTCTTTACCGCATTCCTTCCTTGAACTTGAATCTCCTCTGTGGAAGCATGCAGGGTTTAACATTCCTCCATAAACGTTAGTTTTATCTTGTTGGTACTAGCAGTTTTCACAAAACTCCCATTTCTCAACTTTGATCACACTGAGCTAGGTTGGCAACCTTTGTGGATGTTCCATGAACAGATGAAATTTTTCTTCCAGTTTGAACAAAAAACCCACCTCGCTCATAATTATATTAGACCTGTTGCTTATTAGTTTTTGAGCTTCAATACTAATTTTATTCTTGATATAACCAAACAGAAACTAAAGTGCAAAGACTGGCATACATTTTAGAAGTATAGGATAGATTTAAACAAGTCGTTCTAGGATATTCCTGTTATCTGAGAAAATATTTCCTACCAAGATACTTGCCCTAAAAGTAAAAGGACTGAATTTAATAATTCCCTTCACTTAGGTATGGAATGGGTGTGTGAATAGGGGTCTGTGGTTTGCATTCGCTTCACCGTGCAGCTCTCACACTCAGCACAGTGAATAGAGCTCTTTCATCAATCATTAGTAAATAAGATCGCCCGTTTAACTGCACACCGTTGGTCCAAACGAGGCTAACGCAAGATCCTTAACAGAATCTTCAGACCTGAGCTAAATTTGAGCGCGAATAAGCACTTAGGCAAATTGCGATTTGTTACGCTACATAGATTATTAAAACAATAAACAAATTAGCCTGTCGCAATCATCCCCTATAAAGGCAATCAAGCAATCAAGTTTTTAAAAGCATCACTATTTATCACACATCAAAAATCGTCTGGAAGTGAGCATTCTCAGGGACGAAAATTTCCCAGCTCAAGAGCTTTCTTCATTCAGTTTTGTGATTGTGGAATTTTTTTAAGTACTGATCGATTTATAGGATCTAAGAAAGGGCGTGAGCAAACGCTGTTGGTTTGTTGCATAGTTGCAAAGTTCGCTTGCGGAATTTTTTTCCAAATGCAGTTTTGTTACGCACAAGTACAGTCTATCGCTCGAAATCAAGCCATTAGGATTGGAAGCCAGTTTCATTGAAGCGCTACAAGGATATAACGTCCGATACCCATATTCGATGCTCAAAATTCTTACCTAGTTAATCGCTTATCTAACCCTTGATCGTAAGTGTTTTCACTATCAATACTTCGATGTGTATCGCAAGTTGCGAATGATGACTCAGCTGTCAGATTTTAACTTAAAGAAAATTTATCTCTTTCTTCAATTTGGAGATAGAAGAGGTGGAAAATTATTGTTTTGAAATTGATATAAATTCATATTGAGCGTCGCGCTGATCATTTTAAGCTTTCTGTAATCTTGCCCTTGCCTTCGAAATATCGTGCACTCTATTTTCGTAAAAAATGTGGCGGCAACATCAAAGGAAACCCGATAAATCTTGGCTGGCGTTACATTGGACAGCCTGTCTAATGTCTGTTTGCTTTATTCTTCATGAGCAAATTGTAAACTTGTTAGCCTGCACCGCTAATGATTCTATATGTTTTCCTAATTAAATGATTTGTACGGGGCAATTTTCGCGTCTATTCCGGGCAAATAAAATACGCATTTGAAATGGAAGAGGTCGCACAGAAATCTTTGGTAAGATGACGTTCTCTTCTTATCGAGAGAGCTCAGGCAAATCTGACAGCCGAATATTATAGCGGCTATTGAGACGTTATTTGCTGATCCTATTAACTATGACTAAATATTTAAATTTTCTTAAATGGTCAAGGTTAGAATTGCAAAGCAAGCTCGCTTGTATCACTGGTACGCGCGTGTTTTTAGCGTTGTTTTTATTGACGCATTCGGGAAACTGATACCGGAAGTTGGGATGCATGTTGTCTGACTCTGTGATATTGCCGAGCCACGCAATACGTTATTTTTGTCTGCTTTTGGCTGCACATTACACCAGCACCCCTGTTCAATTCTACTTTTAGAGCACTTTATTCTGATATCAACTCTGTATAATTTAATCAAATTAAAAAAAATTATTTTCGGTGCACCCATAATTGTTTGTTTTGGTGGGGAGGCACCTTCGCAAAATTCGAACATTCTTGTATTTTCGTTTTTTGCCCCCCTCTCTGACAAACTCATGCTCGACTTATCCAACGAATACAAGGTTCTCAAAGTTCCCAGGTCCTGCGGCTTAAGCTGGAAGTCGTTCTCGGAAGTATGCTGTCGTCGCCTTGAAATAGCTTGGGAGCTATCTTTAGTTTTCTTGTAGTTGTAAGATGGTAGCCTATCTTTCAACATACAGCCAATGCCTGAAACTTCATCTCTTACTTATATCGTATCAGACATTCAAATACTGTATTTCAAACGTTTTAAGAGGGCCCTCGTAAAAGATGGTGAAAGCCGCCAAAATTTTTTCCATTTAATTTTATGCAGAGAGAGATGAGAGAAATTGGCTAATTTTTTTTACCAAGTTTTGGGTATCCATGAAAGATGGTTTTACGGAATGTATTTAGGAAAAAGAATTATGAAAAAAGGGAATAATTGAAAGAGAAGGGACCAAGACAGTAATTAATTGTTGAGCCAGGCTCTCAAAATCTTGAAGAGGCTAATAAGTTTATGATTATTCAAATGGAAAAAAAAGCATCACTTACACCTACTGTATTTTGAAACCATTTTCGTTTGATATCTTAGCACTTACACTTGAAAGAGAACACCTTCCATGAAGGGTGGGTTAGTGTCACTTTTTAGACCCTGAAGAACCTAACTGACAAAAAGACATTTGGAACTAACAAGGTTCAGCTCACACTACAACCACTTAACTGATGGTTGATAAATTGTCGTAAATAGATTCCGTCGGCAAAAGTAAAGAACCGAGAGAGGTTAATCCACGCGCAATGTGTTCAACAAGCCTCTTGAAAGTTGCACGCACAGTGTTCATGCGAGGAGTCAGGACAATCACGCCGGGTGAAATAAAAATAGTTACTAGAAAATGAACTTTGCGAACTTGTGGTCTAGTTGGTCCAGAAAGTCAAACTTAGTTTGGGAGCTCGGCACTCTTTCAAGATGAAATTAAGCGTCGTCATGTAAAGATTCACTGCGCTTGTAGTATTTATAGGAAAAACGATATCCTTTTGATTTCCACTTTCTAAACAGCACACGTAATAACCAGATTTTGGTAGACTTCGATAGAAGTTTGTTGTAGCAGTGGGTGTTAGGTAGGCCTTGCCTCAATTTCTGTTTTATTCATGAAGGAGTAATCAGTGTTGTAAAGCTGTATTGCACTTGGAAAAGGAAAATATGTCAGAACAGTTTATTATTATTTTAATAAACACTTCCTCTCTTTTGAATAAATCAATGATAAGAGATAAGGTTGGGGTCGAGAGCAAACAGCGATTTGTCCATCTGCGGTCGCCTTTGTGTTTTCTAAAATGACTACATAAGAAGAATTGTAGGAGAATATTAAACATAACGAATGAAAATTGTAGAAATCAAGTTTATTTTATTCTTTTCTCACGACGCGGTTTACATTCAGGTTGTTTGGTTTGCTTTGTACTACTTTACAATTTGACCCCTATTTGGCAACACATGTCGCCCATATGAAAGAGTCCTGTGGAGGACATTTATTTCCCTTAAAACAATATCTTCATTAGCCTCATTTTTGTTGCATTTTTAGGCAAATTGAGATTTTGTTGGACTTAAAAGAACTTAATTTGATGTTTTTGTTTTTATGATTTCTTCTGTCTGGTCTTGATTTTTTGCAGTGAGTTTTAGATGCTATGTAAAATTTTGCCTTAGCTTTATGATATAAATGTTTTCAAATGTATTCCTTTACCGACAACTTTCTGTTCCTAAGTTACAGTGCGAAGCCTCGAAGCTCGGCCAATTTTCTCAATTTGGACTATTTCAATGTTTTGAGTGATGGCATTGGAAGCTTCAGAGCAGAGGAAGATTTTCAGTATGCCATGAAACAGCCACATGAAGGAGAAGGTTTTTTCCCTTCTTTTCTTGTTAGGTTTAGTCGTAAAGTTTTCTTCTTTATTGGTGATTGCAGTAGGCAGATCGAGTATGCATCTATGTGATTTGAGGTCACTCAGTTGTGCTTTTGAAAGAGGAAATATTCCCCACAGACAAAAGTCGTCCTCTTGCTCATTGTGCTATTAAACGCCCAGAATTTACTCATTTGTCTCGTTGGAGATGATTTTATAATAACTGTTTGAGAAATTCGCACATTTGAAAGCGCTTCTTGTAGCAGCGACGACGTTTCTCACGTGCATTTCACTTTTAAAACATTCTAGGGAGTATCCGAGAACATCCACTGTGCTTGCTATCGCTGTAATTGGAAAGAAATCTCCTTATGTATGATTGCCAGCAGCTTTTCAATCACTGGATGGATAATATTGAAGATCTAAAAAACATTTCTTGTTGGAGTTTTAGCTTTAACTTAGTTTAAGACAGTGGCCAGATACTTAAGCCTGTGCATCAGTAACTATGATGTTGTATCTGGACCTTTTCGCAAAACTGAGATTAGAGTAAAGTGGTTTTCAAAAATGGTTTATCTTAAAGAGTGCATTAGTTCAGAGAGCGAACTTCAAACAAAAAAGGAGGAACATTTTTTTTGGATTGAGTGTAGAATCGTAAATTTCAGTACTAGCTTGCCACAATGATTCCCAGCCTTGTTGACTTAGGCGAGCTTATGGAGTAGTAATGAGCGGAATATTAGATTTACTTTTTACGTAACTACCTTCTCGTATTTCTTTTTACATGATACTATCCCAAGTTGCGTAATGCAGGGAACAGTTTGCGAAATAATTTCACCGTGGCAAAATTTTGCAGCAGAATACTGATAGTCGAACACGAGGATGGAAACCTCTAGTCTTTCAATAGGCTACGAAATCGCCGTTCTTCATTTGTTTTGTTCCGTGAACTATAGCTTTGCAATGAAGAACTTTTGCACTTTTCAGAATATTCGCCATAGATCGGCAGAAGATGTATTTTAATCAAAAACAACATTTTAGTCCAGCTTAGTTCCTCTCTCGTTCCTTGACGCTGTTGTATTTTTAAATGACTTAATATCTCACAAGGTCATTTAATCAAGGCTGGAATGCTAGCAAAGAGAAAGTCGTTCCTTAACGATGCAAATTCCCTGAACAGAAATCTATGAATATGACGTGAGATTTGTGTAACCAGGAATGTTCAAAGAAGCTGCGTTACATGACGTTTTCCTTACCATAGTGACGGAATTTGAATGAAGAAATGTATATAAGAGGTTATCCAGGAAGAATAAAATAACAATCTGCTTAGAATTTTCGCGGCAGTTTTTCTGTTATACTCGAAGACCTAGTATTAGTACGAAAATAAAAAATCCGCTTGTGATTAAGAATTTGCTATCAGAATTTTCCAAAGTTAATACTTTCTCCCAGCGGTAGTGTCTACAGTAATTGACACCCGTTAGTACAAATTATACAACTATCAGCGAGTAAAGGATGTATGAAGGAGACT
Source organism: Stylophora pistillata (assembly GCF_964205215.1). Lineage (NCBI taxonomy): Eukaryota > Metazoa > Cnidaria > Anthozoa > Scleractinia > Pocilloporidae > Stylophora > Stylophora pistillata. The sequence continues at coordinate 24,362,017 of NC_142528.1, read as the reverse complement.
TATCTATTGAAGAAGTACAAATAGTTAGTAAGCTTGTGAGAAGTTCAGTTTCCTAGGCACAACTGTGCAGCACTGAGGTGACGTGGAGCTGAATGATTTGTTTGCGTTTCTGAAAAATAGATCTCTGATTAGATCGCAAAACTACATTTTTCTGAGGAAAAGTTGCTCAAGTTGTTAGTAAGATTTATTTTAAATACTGATAGAAGGCTGTATACTAAGTTGTTATAGTTGGCCTGAGTTTGCTTTTAAGAAACATGGTTTAGGAGGATATTGTCCTTAATAAGTGCATTGATTACAGTGACCGCAAAGTTTGAATTTTTAAGCAAAGCGGGTTAAGCCCTTTTAAGTCAAAAGGAATGCAAATGTCCTTGTTATCACAAGTAAAGTTGGTGTTTGCTCGATTTGGCGACCAGCCCCAGGTCAGCAAAGGTTACTGGGAATAAAGGCGGAATGAGATTACTGATTGAATGCGATAAAACGTCCGCTATAAGTTTAAGAAGATTATCGAGTAACGTGAATAACGTCTATCATATCAACGCACATTCTGTTGCTTGCAAATCGATGAAACAGCAGAGCCTTATTGCAAACCGCATATACGTAATTGACAGAAGAGTCATTAGTATCGCAGCTTATAACAAATGTGTGCCAATCATTGTTAACATCTTTCTGGAACTGAGTACAAATCATGCGAGACGGGAAGGGTGGACGATTTTGTTGTTGTTTTTTTTTTTTGTTCTGTATCAAGTTAAAACTCTTGGGTATGCTTACAGCAGTATTTGCATACTACTAAATATAGTTGAGCAGGAAATCAAAGACCGTTTAGCCCTTGAAATAGAGAAATATCTTAATCTACGCGGCAGTATAATGGGCGACACACACTTCTTGTTGTAGCGGTTTGGTCGCTTAACAGGAATTTTCTGTTTCGTGGCTTTAGCCCGTCACCGAAATGTTTCTCTACCGACTCTCTCTAAGGGTTTATTTTGAACTGATCTTTTTAAAGACAATGTTCTACAAATTTACTTTGTTAAGTAAAACAGAAAAGAAATAGTCCGCATCAAAAACTTGCAATATCGTAGCAGTCTTAGTTCACGTCAGTGTACCGAATAACTTTTGTTTCAGGGAACATACTGATATTAGGGACAGTAAATAAAACTGTTATCCACTTCATTCAAGGGACCAAAATTCATGTAATTGTCTTAGAAGACCGTGCACGGGGCGTTGAGTACTTTTCGTGAAGAAATGACCAAACCCGTTTTAGAGATACTCAAGAGACATAAAAGTTCAAGTCCTTTGCATTGAAATCATTCTCCTGTGTCCCCTGCAATACAAGCCTCTAGAATCCTGCTTTCTCGTGTAAAAATAACTGTTAATGAAGAAACACTTCCTCATCAGATTTTAAGTTTTGCGTGTCTTTATACCATTTGGTGACGTGTTTGGTAATCTTTTACAATACTTTTCTGGCAAGCCAGCGAATGAATACCACTACCTTTCCTTTTATGCAGAAATGTTATTGCATTGGAGAATGAATTGAGTAGTGCGAACAATCTCGGCGGTCGAATTTTGCTCCTTCCGGAACCTTCAAACCCCATAAACGCCAGATTTTGGTCACGATCTGCCTTTTTACGTTCTTTTTAAGTGGTGTTGGAGCCAATTTTGATTGTTTTTAGGTCTGTTTTTTATTTTTTTTTTCCACCGATGTCATGGAAAGGGTAGCTGTCTTCTTCGGGCTGTGTCATTCTCTTAGACAAAACCAGCACAACAGAGGTGTAGTGGTATTTGGATCAGTAGCTTCCAAGATTGAATCTTCAGAAAGTTAGTTCTAATGCCTAGCTTGGATGGTACCGTACAGAGAAACTTAAGAAGAATCTGCCTCAAGAATGTGGAAACTTCTTTCATTTCAATCGTTTAAAACTGAGTTAACGTATGCATACTATTTTCCATTTCTTTAATCGATCTTAATGAACTGGTCTTAGACGCGTTCTTTTTAATAGCAGTTGGGTTAAGGGGCACATTCCATTTCAAACAAAATTAGCCATTTTATTTCAATATTTCTGCTTTTTGTTTTTGACAATCATTAGCGTTTAATGCGGCGGTCAGAACCTTCGATTTGTCATGGAAAAAATAGGCAGAAACGCACATAGCAGTAACCATTTTGCAGTTTGAGTTAACCAAGAATGCTTGATTCCTTCCACGGTAAATTACTTCGATATAATTTTTCATACGACGCAGTTGCAAGAGTAATTTAAGTTTAACTTTCTGTCATCGATCCCGGACGCTTATGAATAGTATCTCTAATTGTGCGTGAAGATGAAATCGAACGCTTGGAAAGAAAGATCCCACTCTTCCCTAAACGCGCGCAATATTGCATCGCCCGTTTTGTTTTACTTGTGAGCGTGCTCGGCGCAGTCTTGTGATTGTTATAATAGTTTTACAATCCTCGCATAATTATTATCAATGTTTGATTATACACAGGCGTTAGGGCCATTTTTACGAGTCGAATGGATATAAAGAGTGTAATGAAAGGTTTTTGGAGTGTTTTACTTCTTATCACTGACAGCGATCAACTATAAGAGAACTTCAGGAATTTTCTGCCTTGAGCAAGCATCTTAGTTCTTAAGGCACGCGACTTTAATCTCTTTCGTTAATCACATTCCTCATAGTTGACATAGTTATGTTGAAATTTTTAATGGAATCACCATGTTTCGCTCGTTCTTTTTTATCGTTAACAAGTCTGCAATTTCACATTGATCAAAAGCTGGAGAGCAGATACACCTAACCTCAGGGTTACAGCTGCTACCAAGGTGTGCGTGTTCATTTTGAGATTCGAAAATAGAGTAGGAAGTGCTCTGTTTATCATTGGCAAATGCTTCATCAATCCACTAGATTAAGTCTTTCTTTGCTACAATGGCCCAAGAGATTTCCAAATCAAATTGTTTTCATTACGGCTAAGAAACTATTTAATTTGAAAGTATAAAAACACTTTTTAACGTGTTGAAGTCTACGAAGGAACAAAGATTTTTCGTTCTTTTAAATCAATTCTCTTACAGTGTGTTGATGTTATGGAAAAGAGATCCAGATAAGCAATTACAAAATAAATTTAATTACGATCAACTTTTTACTGGTCTATTTTTCAATAATGATTAGGGCAAACCTATAAAGATCTACCAGTCCGTATCTCTTTAACATAAACTTACGTTTTGCCTAAACAGATTTTTGTTGGTAAACACCTAAATTCCCAAAGAAATTCGAAAATTCTTCGCTTTCAAAATGGAAAGTTTATTTTCTCTTGTATTATCCAAATCAACACTTCTCCTTTTTTGTGGAATCTATTTTACGTATTAATTGATTAAAGACATTTCATGATGTGTTTCTCAGTTGTATCTTTTTGTACCACAAACATGTATTTGAAATTACCTCAAGACAAATTCCAACATTTAATCTGGATTAGTTGTTCAAGTTACAGCAAAGGAACAATGGATTACTTGGAAATCAGTGGAATTTTGCAGCCGCAGAAATTTGTTTTTCATTGTCCGTTGTCGGTTATCCAGCTTTAAGATTTTGTTGCGAGTTGAAGTAAACAAGTTGAGGTCAAATATATTAAAAGAAAAAGAAGTAATCTCATTTTTTAAATCTGCAGAATTTTGCTAAGCTAACACGACAGCACAGCTTTAACATGTAGTGATAATTCTCTTATAATCTTGCAATTTCTTTGTACTGAAACTATTGTTCTTGTCTGCAGAAGCTATTAATTAGCCAAGCCATCGATAAAGTAAGGGCAATTTGTCGAGCTTTAAAAAATTATTTAAGGATAATCCCGCTGGATATTTCCTTGGCGCTGAACTTTTATCGCTTTGATGCTGTCCCAGTTTGACCTATCAATCCCTCGTGGGTTCTTGAAGGTTTTCAAAAACAATAAATCTCTTACTTTTTAATTGGTATCATTCGCTATAAACCTTCGCGTTAGTAAATTGATTATGTCGATACGGATTGTTTCGTTTAAATGTGACAGCTTGCTTTCGTCTCCTCTAAGTTGGACTAAATTTCATAAGCGTGCTCTCGTATGATTTGATTCTGTTGACTGAGAACAAAACGGTGCTTGCATCCTAAATATGATATGATATGTTTTCATCAGAATCCTGGTCGTCTGAGCTACATCAAATCGACGCAATGTTGAATTTTTAAAGCATAATCTTAACATACAGGTAAAGGTAGCCGTAGACTTTGCACTCAAAAAGTTTGAATAGGGATTTGTCTTTTGTTTTTTTTTTTTTTTTAGTTAGTGCGGGTAATAGCACAAACAGACGACAATAGCTTAGTTTCCCCCCGTTAAGATAATACCTTCATATTTAGTCTTGGCGCCATAATCTATCTTGATAACGTGAGTTAAGGAGTACTTAATATTGATCCATACTTTTATCTTTGTTTACATGTTTCGCTCTTTTTAGCACGGAGTCTTTTTGGTCCTTTCATAAGGGTTAACTTTGTAGCATCAGACAAAACTTGTCTGAGTAATTTTACGACAATGGCTTGAAATGGCTTTAATGGTGGTGGAAAATCTGTGGGAAATTAAATGAATATTCTGAGAGCCGCATATGCGATTAACTCCAGGAAAAGCTATGTCGACTTAAAGCGGACTTGAAGCATAATTTGATATACCAGTGTTTGTCGCGTTGGAGATAGACCCCAGGTCAATGTTTTATGAGTCTGTGGTACAGTAATCCCTAGAAATCCTTCTCCGCTAGCAGAGATGTCAAGATTATAAGGCTATCTCATTGTGAACTGACGTTTACAGCTCATGTTTGTGATGTTAAAGCAGTAAATAGTCGCTTAAAATAACACACCTCAGACCCTGTGGTGGCAACATAGCAGTGAAGGTCAAATGTAGTATTTTTGGCGGCTCACTGGGAAAAACAAATTTTTTCCTGCGTTTTTTCTCTAACAAAATGTTCGTTAAGGTTTTCAAATTTAGATTAGTTTCAAGAGGTCTTCTAGGTGAAAAATTGTTCCAAGTGGGTGTTTTGAAATTTGCACTAAACGGATGTGCCTTGCCCCTAGCAGTGTGAAAGGAAATTAAGTTTGAAACACATGTAAACGCGAAGTTTAAAAAGACAGTCTTACGTTGATTGCGGTAACCGTCCGCCACACTGTGTGTCATCTTGGCGGTTTTCAGGGCGAGCTTAGACAAAACCACGTTGTCTCTTATGTCATGTGTGTATTTGTGTTTTTACGTGATTCCTCTGTCGGCTAAAGTGTTGTTTTGAGATCACTGTTTGTCTTGTGTGAAGATTCGTTGCTTTCGATCAGTGAAAGTGTTTGTAAGCCGTGTCTGCGGTGCTTTAGCGGAATGGTGATGTGGTTTCTTGACTGCTGCGTTTTTATCGCGTGATATTTCCCGTTTCGTGATTAGTCAGTAGTCGTTTCTGCTTTATACAACTTGTCACGGAAATGGCGGGGTCTGTTACCGAAGTGGCTGTTTTATTATTACCGTTAGCAGCCCCGGTGAGTTGCAGAGTACCTCAAAAGGATTTAGGTTGGGTGTTAGATCCTCAACAATGTCGGAATCCTTTCTAAAGTAATATCTAAGTGATTTAATGGAATTAAAGCACTGTATCATTTTGACAACTCTAGTTTTGCAACACTTTTGGGCTACGATCTCTGTTGTAAGCACAGATAGTTAGGAAAGTGAGAACACTAAATGCAATTAAACGAAAATTATGGGGGCAGTTACGTGATATTTTTAACTGTCGTACGGCACCAAAGCAATCAATTGAGAGCTTAATTATAACTTGGAGCGAATTTTCATTCTTTATGTGGCTAATCTGCAGCCAAAGACTTTGCTTTGAAAATGTTTTCTGGTTCTATGAGCTAACATGCGCCGAGGAAATCTTATCGTTCGAATTCTTCTCTGCTCTATCTGAATTTTGGCAGGTGTGTTTTTCCGCAAAATATTTTAAGAACATGGACTCCGACGCATAAATATAAAAGTGAATTAGCCGAAGAAGTGCGTTTCTGTTCGATCAAAGTTCTTTCATTCCACGAAATATGTAGAGATCATTATGGGGATTATAAATAGACTCCATGGACAGGAGATAGCCCCTGAAATAGGTAACTAGCATAACAAACCATATAAAAGTATTTCTGAAAATGTTAAAGAATAGAAGTGCGGTTTTTTATGTAAAGGCTTGTTTACAAAATGTCTGGAGCCCTGTTGTCTAGACGCAATCGCTCTCCTTGCTCCTGAAGGGAGGAAACCCGCAGTAAACAGATATATCTATTCACAACAAGACGCAAATTTCCGGTGTATGGTGTTCAAAGGTTTGCGCTAACTCTTTCAGGTATGCTTAAATTGTTGTGTGTTGATGTATACCTCAAAGGGTGTTTCACTAGACACAACCATCTGTGTTCTTTAGTTCCGCGTGAGTGAATACACAGACGTGGAAGTGGCAGAAGGAAACGAAAATCGGAAATTGCTTTTCCATTATTTGGACATGAAAATTATTTTTGTTTGGCCTCGTTCTATTCTTGATTGCTCTCTCTTAAACAAGTAAGGTCTACTCTGGCACTTTAAAAGCCATTTTGATATGCGTCAACCATGCGACTGCCTATACTTTCACAGGATTTGCGCTTATATTGAGAGAAAAAATGATTGAATGATGGGGGCAAAACCTAACCCTCCCTATCACTTAATGAATTTTTTGACACTTGTAGTTCTTAAAACTAATAGCCTCTACGTCTGCCACAAATTTGCCAAGTCTCCTGTTCTGCTGTATCCCCGACAGCGGGCCTTGACACACCAGACAACAGTTTGACCTTCCTTTAACAGAAATTCCAGGCTGAGTAAACTAATGATCAGGGTTAAGTAGTTTATGTTTTTTTTTCTTCTATTTCTGTCTTTCAAATAATATTTCGCATGAACTTAATCAACGACAAATGACTGAATTTTCCTTCCTCTGTTTCATTATTCGAAGAATGTGAAACTTGTTTTCTCTAAGGTGTGAAAAATACAAGTTAGAAACTTTTTGAAATTTTTGTCTCGGCAACAAAGATGCAGACCATTAAGGTTCTTGTCCTCTGGTTTCATTTGAACGACCAGAAGAGGATTTTCTACCATCCTCTCGAGAAGCGAGTTGATTTTTTGCACTTACATTTATGTCGCTCAGATCCTCCTCCCTTCTACCCCCCCTCCCCTCCCCATATAGGGGCGGAGAGAGGCTCTCCCCGTAGATCCTTCAAAGAATATGAGATGCTGGGACCCCCAATCCTGTAGCTTCTTTAAGAGAAATTTCAGATAAAATTTTTTAAATTCTGTTTTATAGCAGGATTGCACGAAAGCAAATAATCATGTCGCGGTTCTCTGTTTCCGGCAGCCTTTTTTACTCAAAGTCGCATTTTGCTGCCCAACTTGCGCTAATTACGACGGAAAGAGAGTCGGTTCTAGAAATCATTCAATTTGAAAGAGTTGAGCAGCAAAATTTCGCATAAATGTTTTCATGTGTTTGATGGGTTTTTCAGTCGTGGTTCTATACAAATTGCAAAACATTCTCCTTTATGTAATTCATCCAAGGCCAAAGAGTGAAACCCTTACTACCTCAATGTCAATACGCAAGTTCTCCTTAATCTTCCCTATAATTTTTTTATGGTACATACAAAGAGAATTTGACTAACGATCAGGAGCTTCTTGAATTCGCGATCAATTCCATTATTTCCAAGTTTGCTTCAATGGTGATACTGCTGGGAGATATTGATTGCTAATCACTTTTGGGAATTATGAAGCGTACTCTTTACAATATCTGTATAGCTTTTATGCAGGAGTACTCCTCCACCCTCTCCCCTCCGTGTTTTGTCTCTCCTTTGTGACCAAGTGTAAATTGGAAACATACGGACTTGCATTCGATTCGCTGGAAATTTGTTTCATTCTGTTGTCGGTGTCAAAAGGGATTTCCTGAGTTGAAGAGATGTCCTTTTTCTGAGCACAATTTTTCGATTGCATCCGTTGACCGCATGGAAATTTTCTCACGATATCCTCCAACAGATGGTACGAGATTTTTCCCAATGGTTATCAGTCAGTCTTAACTCACATCATATTGTCACCAATCAATTACCTGCCGTCGAAATCTGAAATGAATTTTTATGTCTATCCACTTTTCCGCAACCTGAGTGATTCGTGCTTTACTAATATTTCAGACGATTATGGTTAAGTGTCATCATTGTTACCTTTTTGGTGTTTTTGGGCAAGAAACCCATCCTCATCCTACCTAGACATTAGGCAAAGTGCACAGTACAGGGAGGGTCTACCTTGCTGGGTCATTGTGTGTGGTGTCCTAGGGAAGGATACTTTGTTCTTACAGTGCCTTTCTTCACACAGGAGGACTGCTTTGTAGCAGTGAACCTTCAGGATATACCTGACAAAATGTGCAGGGGAATTGTATCATGCCCTCCCAAAGCAGCTCCAGTCCCTCGGCCGGAGTTATTCTCTTCCATTTCCTGCTTGAATAAAATGTCTCTTTTCCAGCTTACGCACAGATAAGGAACAGGAAAATCCTTGTCTGTGACTTAGTCTAGTATTCTAGATTTTCAGTCACGTGGGTTTGAATCCCAAAATGGCAAGGAAAACATTTATGCTCCACCAAGTAAAAGTGATGTTACCTATCAATTGGAAAGCATCCCCAGCAGATTCTGTGCTAAAGTCGAGTATTACTCTAATGATGAGATGCAATGAATATACGAAGTTCATATATTTTGAACTGCGGTATTAGATACGTATGATGCACGATCCTCGCAGTAGATAGCGCTATTTGTGCAATAGCGAAAATCAGACCTGAAAAAAATCAGGCCTGTACGGGACTCGAACCACTGACCTCTGCGATACTAGTGCAGCGCTATACCAATTGAGCTAACAAGCCAACTGGGAGCAGGCCGTTAAGTTGATTCGTAATAAACCCGTGAAAGTGATAAATGAGATGCAATGAATATATGAAGTTCATATATTTTGAACTGCGGTATTAGATACGTATGATGTGCGATCCTCGCAGTAGATAGCGCTATTTATGCAATAGCGAAAATCAGGCCTGTACGGGACTCGAACCTCTGCGATACTAGTGCAGCGCTCTACCAATTGAGCTAACAAGCCAACTGGGAGCAGGCCGTTAAGTTGATTCGTAATAAACCCGTGAAAGTGATAAATGAGATGCAATGAGTATATGAAGTTCATATATTCTGAACTACGGAACACTAATGATGTATGCGGAACTTTAATGATGTATGCGGAACTCCAATCATGTATATTTTTTAAAGTTTAAACTCACTGATAGTTTCTCTTTTTTTACATTTATCCATAGGTTTGGTTCCAGAATCGTAGGGCCAAATGGCGTAAGCGCGAACGCTTTGCCCCAGTCCCCGTTCCTGTACGGTCACTCACCATGGGATCTATTTACGATCGACATCCGCAGGCCCCAGCTTGGTCGCGTCCATCTAACAGCTGTATGAACCCGACAGGGCATGGGGCGGGGCCAATGCCTCATCACATGTCTGTACCAAGTTATGCACCTGTTGTTCACGTGCATCATCCGTTACCACCAAACAGGCATTCTCCGCGGTCGCCTTCACCAGAGTCTCCTCCTCACTGTGCTAAAGTGGGTGCCATGACAACGTCAACTTCGGGAATGAAAAGATCGCCAATTGCTCATCCTAACGTTACCATTTCACAGCATGGCCCTTCCAAGCAACTTCCTCCTTGTGCGCATGTTCCACAGCAACGCGCAAGTCACTCCCCTGGTGACGGTTGCCATGGCTCGCCGGGCTCTATGACGTCACAATCTTATTGCGAGGAACGTGAGCCCGCGTTACAGAGTCCTCAGCGTCACAGCTCGAGTATTGCCGCGTTGAGGATGAAGGCCAAAGAACATGCAGTTGGAGTGGATATGGGAAGAACACTGAATGGAAGAGCAGAAGTATGAATCAATTCGCTGGTTTTTCCGCAATAGAAACTGCTCATTGCTTATATTTATTCCTTTTGATTCGAAGAAGCTATTTTAAAACCCTCACCTCAGACCGATTGTCTTGGGGTGGCTATGCTATGCTAGTTAACAGTAATTCCAGAATGTTAGCTCAGTGCAGACCAGATACTGCAAAACAAAAAGCATGAGTACAGCAGTATAAAAAAATTCATGTCTGATTTACGTCTTAACCTTCATTTATGGTAGCAATCCTTCTTTCGAGTTTTTCGACCATTTCTTTTTTTTTTTTTTTTTCCCATTTCCTGTAAGACCTTTTGGTGTTAGCAAATCTAGCATGGCATACCACCCTTCAATTGTGATTCTTTCATATCACCATTTAGTTTGTCTCAATTTTCCATTTTGTTCAGAATCGGAATATTAATTTTAGCTAATTAATTTTCAGAACTTTCTCACTCCCTATGTCACTGCATTGTCATAAACACCGTTGTCATAAAGACGTACCGTGATGGCCACTTGTCCTGGTCGTCTGCCGCTGATGTACGCTGGGTATGAAGTTTGCTGTAAAGACACGGGAGTTAAAATCTATTTTTTTATCTTAACCATGTCCTTATCACTCTTACGGGAATCATCCACTGAAAAAGAAGTGAAAATATTCTGTCAGAAGTGGGGAGAAAGATTAGGAATAAGTATCAACTCTTTGGATCGATGTCAGTGTGTGACCCACTGCGCACCTACCCGTCCCATAACCCGAAAAAGGGAAGGGTAATGATGGGTTAGGGGAGGGGCGGGTACGCAGTTGCCCAGATACTGAAATGATTCAACTCTTTCAGGGCTTACGTTTTGGAAGTGTGACGTTTCTTGGCTGCTACTATTGTTTTGACAATCCCCGAGGGTTGTAACGTGGGGGTGAAAATTCCATAACTGTTTGATAATGATAGTAGCAATCACACAACGGGATGCGTTCCAAATGTCGCTTAGCAGGAAATTTCCAGCTCTCTTCTTTACATATCTGTTCGTTCAGTTTACGAAAACACTTGTTCCATCCGTGGATGTTTCCTTGAGAATATTGGGCTCGTAGTGTTCGTTTTGGATAAAATATTGGTAGAAAAAAGAGGAGAGGACAAAATTGCTTGTGGGTGGGAGGGGAGAGAAGGGACGGGTGTTTAGTGAAATGCTTTCTTTGATATGTTCTCAAACAAGTCGATTTCTTGGTTTTCACACCATGGTAGAATTTATTACTGTCCTTATTGTCTAAGGCTTGGTATTTGCTTATTCAAAGCATGTTCTTAATAAGCGGTAAAATAAGCCATGTAGTTTAGCTAAGCTTGTTCATGTCTTGGTTCTGCTCGTAGCACTCTGAAGGGAATTGAAGATTATTATTGTATCAATTGCTTTTTTGATGTACAAATGGTTGCCGATATTACATGGTAAATTTATTTTTAAGTATAGAACTCTGTTTTATAAGCTATAAACAGACGAGTTGTTTAAGACATGATGAAGATAGTGTAAAGTTTTCCTTTTTAAACGCGGGTATATTATTCATCATTAGTTCGTGGCGAAGAAGACGCACTTCGCTTTAACATAGTTAAAGATAGGGGTTATAATCAAGGTGCCTCCATTACGACAGAACATTTACACTTCCCTCGAAAGAATTATGATGCTTCTCGTAATCTGATGCAACGCACTACATTTTGGCAACCTACAATTTCCTAAAGAGATCTCATATTGAGCGAGGTAGAAATGGAAGGCGTCTGGTGTTTTGAAAATTTTTTCCATCATCATATACTAACGTACTTTGAATGGTAATTTGTTTATATTATGGATGGTTTAGCGATGGGTGATACCTTTTTTTACAGTAACTGATTGTTGTTTCTATTAATAATGGTCTTCTGATAAAGTTGTTGTTTATTTAGATGTGCGATAAGTGTTTTTAAGAACCTTTACACCAATGTGTGAACCCTTTTTACAACCTGGGATCAGTAGCCATATTCTCTTAAGTCCTCTCTATTATTTTCTTTTGGTGCCGACAAAGAGAATTCGTTTCACAATCAAAGTTTCCCAGGTTGGCAAACATTTCCTTTTATTCTCGTGATCTTAATGAATGTTTCAGTAGTATTGCTTTCTAGCTAGAGAAATGATATGCTGACCATTCTTCGGCTTTAAAGGGTCAATACAGACAGAGTCTCTCTATTTCTTTCGTTGGCTTTTACTTGGTCTGTTTGTTTGGCTTTTAAATTTTCGTTAACACAACTACAGGCTAAACTTTCCTCGACTGAATTTAGTCAGCAAAACCCTGCTCTCTCCTCATTAGAGAAGTCTGTGTTTTTGCATACGAACATCTCATTTAATAGCCTGAACGTGGACTAAATTTCCTAGTATAATTGAGAAGCTCTGGGGAACCATCCAAATGTTATTGTGTAAGGACTAAAAGTAGATATTGTAAACTTGATAGCAAACAAGTCGTTTGTGAAAACAATTATTCGCTATAATGTAAAGTATCTTTAGCTTGGCTTTGTGAATTATATTTCAAGTTCCGTTCATGGAGTCGTACACATAAAGAGACGGGATATTTTTAATATTGTGTCTTGCTTTTTTCACATATGAGTGTTGTATTAAAGAACAAAACTGCTTCTCGAAGGCACATTGTAGATGTTGTTGATGTTTGATTTAAATTAAAACTAGCTTGCAGCGCTCCCCCGTTTATGATAAAATCGCGATCTATATCTTAGAAATTATTAAAGTTGATGTGATCACCGACGGAAAATAATCTGTTAGCCGGAGGATGGAAAATTCTCATTAGCTGCGAGAAATTTATATCAAGTTACAACCAGAGTAGTGTAAAATAAAACTCTTTTCAACTGAGTGTCAAAAGCAAACTGGGATTTCTTTCGTTTTGTTTTACTCCGCTCTTTGATTGGTCCACAAAATTCGCGCCACTCTCTCGACCAATCAGATGCAAAACTAAAACCAATCACGACTTGAACTCGCGCCAGTTTTCCTGACAGTTTGCTTGTTTTTACTTTGGTCTTCCTTGGTTATGGTTCTTCCACTAGATTGGCCATTGGGATTATCTTGGTTTTGGTTTTTCGACACTCAGTCGAAATGAGCTCCAACACGGACCAAGAATTACGACTTCATATTGGTATTGAAGTTTTCATGTGTTTCGGACTTTGTCCTCTGTTGTAGCGAAACGTAAATTGCTGGTGAATGATTGAGAAGCAGCAATTCAAGTTACTGGACTGATCGTACTCGCAAATCACGTTGAGTCAGTTGCAGCGAGAAGTTTGCTAGTATGTCAAGCTATTTTATGATTTCTTTCGTGGAGAAATATAGTATAAGGAAGAATCAAAGAATGAAAAAACTCGTCATGCTGGAGTTAAACTTGCAATGTTGCAAAAAAACCGTAAACCCCTCTTCAGCTGTTGAAAGCCCAGTTCGTTGTATTCCGCATAACTACTGGTAAGCGCCATGGGGGAACAAAATTAGATTTCAGACAAACTCGGATCGTGCTATTGATTTAAATACGATGAAAAGGAATTCTGAATAAGTCATAGAAGACGATTTTTACTTAAAGGTTTTGACCGCGCCCACACAGACAGAGATACTTTACAAAGTAATTAATTTTAGGATCCACATCATTCAGCGAACAAAATGGACCGATTAACATAAGTGGCAGAGCATGCGCGCCCTTTGCTGGTGACAGAAACCTTTTTGTAATACCGTTTCTAGTTGCCCAAAATGGAGTAAAAATGTGGAAGGTGTGGCCTACGACAAAGGATTTGAAGTTTAAAATTTGAGCCGAATTTATGCATTCGAGGGATTGTTTACGAATCCATAATTAGTTTACAAACCTGCCAATTCGTCTCACAAATACCAAGTGGAAACGTAATTACGTTTTATCTAATTTCAAGAACCTTTAGATACACCTTATAATTAAGTTTTTGTAGAACCATCGAAGACTAATGAAAATATACCGTATTGCTGTCAAGTTCCTCTCTTTTATGAGGCGATTAGAAGTAAGATTATGAAAAATCTGCACTGATGATACTTACCTGACGCGGGTTAGGGTCTCATAGCATGTAGTTCTCTGCATTATGGGACTCGTTACCCAACAGCAGTCCTTGCACACCCCGACTGTTCAGGTGCCCCGTTAGGCGGGGAGCGCTTCCGGGGGGCCAGGTTCGATTCCTGGGCGATTTTGGCGTACTGGTGTACCCTCCTTCAGGCGTTACTCGGCGGAACCATTGCACTCCGGTTCCGTTAAGTATATATGTCGTCCGGCCGTTGCAGCACTGACCATTGCACTAATGGGTCCGTGGCCGGGGGCGCCTGAAAAACAAAAAAAAATCTTCATTCGTACGTGAGATATTTGATGCGTAGGTGCAGTCTCAAAGGGACTTGACTACATACAATAAAATTATGCGGGACCATGTTTACAAAATATACTGGCACTAGATAGGGCATTTTATTGTTTTGTTTACAATTACATCTCAGATATCGAAATACTGTATTATTGAAACCACAACCCGCAACAGGCTAAAAGCCTTGAAAACGTCCTAAGCTTAACAAGGCTTTCGATTTCGATAAATTAAACTATGACGGATTTTTTTTCGCGCCATTGTAAGATTATCAGGGGATAGTTCGCATCCTCGCGATTAGCCTACGTCTTTCGATGCATAGCAATTATACTTTTGGAGCTTTTATTTTTCCATGACGAGCTTTGCCCACCAAAAAAATTTATGCAAATTAGGCTAAGCCGGATCTGAGTTCCGCCAGGCAATTATTAACTGTAAGAGCAGATCTCAGTTCGCGCCCACAGCACGTTCAAGGTGTTGCGGATGAAGTTTCTGTAATTACTTTTTGGCACTTTTCGGCGTCAAAATTGCATAGTTTGGGTAACCATAAACCGTAAAACTTAGTGACAAGTCGAAAGGGCTCGCTCTTGGTTATGATACCAAAGAGTAGAGGGACACCACGGTGATCTTCCAGGTTTGATCATCGTCGCCGCTCGTGGTGTACTTCGCTACTTAGGTGAGCGAGATCGACGTTCTTCCTCTCTTTAATTGTGATAGCTGTGTGAAAGACCTGATCCGTACAATGAAAAACGGTCGATTGTGCTTTTTCAGTGGCGGCTTTAACGCTCGTCAATATTCAGCGCTTATCCTAAACATGCATGGCATCTCTAGCTATCTACAAGACACGCTGCGATGTATTATTCGTCCATGTTCAACACAACAACTGCGCTAGTGAGATAGAGAATCGAAAGATCACATTGTTGCGCTCGAAGAAGTGCGCTAAGTTTACCAAGTTCTACAATGGAGAACAGATCGTACGGCCTCCCGCAAGAATAAGGACAAGGTCTATCAGTTACCTTTCTTGTCATAACACGAATGTTTTCCAGAAAGGGACACGCGGTAATGTCGGTGTCTCTCATGTGCAGGCATTTTTCCAGGTAAAACCCTCGCGTGGAATCAACTCATGTTTAATTTAACGCTCCTTTTATGCGCACAATGTAAGCCAAAGCAATTTTATAGTTAAACGTTAAGATCAGAATATTTTCTTCTAAGGATGATAAATGATCGACGCTGAACTAAATTATACGTTGAAGAAAATGCAAAACGGCATAACATGTAAAAGAGGAAATTTGGAAAAATACGAAGTTACGGAAACCATGAAAATCTTCGATTTTTAAGAAAGGAAATTTTTATAATTCCAAGCTAAGTAAGCTTTACTAGTGTTTCATTCTTTAAGGCTTTGTTTAGAGCGGGGCCTTTGTTTCATAAACCGTAAAACTTAGTGACAAGTCGAAAGGGCTCGCTCTTGGTTATGATACCAAAGAGTAGAGGGACACCACGGTGATCTTCCAGGTGTTTGATCATCGTCGCCGCTCGTGGTATACTTCGCTACTTAGGTGAGCGAGATCGACGTTCTTCCTCTCTTTAATTGTGACAGCTGTGTGAAAGACCTGATCCTTACAATGAAAAACGGTCGATTGTGCTTTTTCAGTGGCGGCTTTAACGCTCGTCAATATTCAGCGCTTATCCTAAACATGCATGGCATCTCTAGCTATCTACAAGACACGCTGCGATGTATTATTCGTCCATGTTCAACACAACAACTGCGCTAGTGAGATAGAGAATCGAAAGATCACATTGTTGCGCTCGAAGAAGTGCGCTAAGTTTGCCAAGTTCTACAATGGAGAACAGATCGTACGGCCTCCCGCAAGAATAAGGACAAGGTCTATCAGTTACAAGCAATGGATAAGTGGAATTGTAAAAAGTTTTAATTCGTCCGTGCATCGAAAGGCCGATGGTATGTAATTTTGCTCTTTTCCGTTCTTCACACACTCGAATAGCTGTTAAAATTAAATTTAATTGCGGGTTGTGCAGTCAAAATATAACGTCGCCCAACATGGTTTTAGTTAAACCAGTGTCTTCTGAGGCGCTTCCACCAAAATAATTTAGAAGGGAACAACAGCGCTAACCGATTTAATATCTTCTCAAGAACATGTCAAAGTCTATTAAAACGCAGAAATTAAAAATAGTAAGAATTGGTGGTTCATGCTAAAAATCATTAGAGAACAGTTCTCAGTTTGGCTCGATAGTGCTGTCACTTTGCACTAGTTGTTCATAGTGACTTACTCATTACTTTCAGTATTTGTTCGAGCTTTTCTTCGACGAAATAGGGGACATACAAGAAATCGCAATTCACCTCTAAAACAAAAATAATAAGCTCTCCCAATTGGACACCTGATATGACTGCGTAGTAATAATTGCGTAGTACGCGAAGTTGCAGTGTGAGAAAAATAATTCTAAGTGCTGTACAGCGCGGTTTTTAACATAGATTACCTAGCTAAATGACCTGCTTGTCTTAGATATTTATGATTATATAGGAAGGTCCCCAAGGAATACTAATAACCCGGCGTGTAATTTTGTGATTGACAAAACCTGATAACTCAGGTTTATGTTTGAAAGGGCAAATCATTTAGTACATTTCACTCCAGAAGTAAATAATCTCTTAACTTTCGTAATTATTATTTTGGTTTCAGGCAAATGGTGTCGAGTTGAAAGATACTAAGTTCCTGAAACATACATCCAAGCTTTGTTAGCAGGCATGCCGAATGCTTTTATAAACGTGCGAGGGTAAAAATACATTTGCGGCCCCCTGTATGGAGAGAAAAATCCAAAGTTTTTTATTACAGGGATGGTAGAGTGAATGATGTTATTTCTGGTCTGAGTCATCAAAGTTCTCTACCATTAGAGTTAAGAAAGGCTATCGGGGGAATATGGAGGTTGCTGCAAGTAGTAGCTGTTAAACTCTCAACAAGCTTTACAGGCGGCCAATTAAAGAGCATGGGGCAAGAAATCAAGCACGATTCTCACCCAGTAAACTAAAACGGTTGTTGGAAATTGAGATGGACGAGCAACCAGAGAATTTGAAGTAATCTGGTGGCCTGATCTTTTCTCAGGCACTAAAAATGGGAAACTGACCTTGCGATTTTATGTTCCTAAAGTGATACTTTGATTTCAGTGATGTGTAGTACACAGTCTAGTTGACTTGTTCGTCATGTTTCCATAAATTTAGTAGCTGTTTCTTGGCAGTTTTTGTAAGTTTGTTTTAAAAAAACCATAAAATGTGTTTTGCATTTAGAGGAACAAACTTGTCTGTAGAAGGCTAAGATTAAACCCTGAATACAGCAAAATGACCCTGTAATATTAATGCAATTCATGTCTAGCTGGGCGCACTATACTCTGATGCCCTTCATTCTGTTGTAACCAAATTCAGAGGAAAAAAAAACACCTGGAGAAACTCTTAGAGGGATAATATCTGTGGACTTTCACCATTTCTATGGTCATCAGGAATGACAGAATAAAGCAGTAACTTATATGTGAACGATCCTTCGCAGTAAAGCACTATTTGAGCAATAGTGAAAATCAGATCTGAAAAAAATTTCAGGCCTGTACGGGATTCGAACCACTGACCTCTGCGATACTAGTGCAGCGCTCTACCAATTGAGCTAACAAGCCAACTGGGAGCAGGCCATCAAATTAATTCGACCTAAACCCGTAGATGATAAATCAAACAACAACAAACATATGAAACATATGTATGAACTGCGGTTATGAGACGTATATGTGAACGATCCTTCGCAGTAAAGCACTATTTGAGCAATAGTGAAAATCAGACCTGAAAAAAATTTCAGGCCTGTACGGGATTCGAACCACTGACCTCTGCGATACTAGTGCAGCGCTCTACCAATTGAGCTAAATAGTGCTTCACTGCGAAGGATCGTTCACATATACGTCTCATAACCGCAGTTCATACATATGTTTCATATGTTTGTTGTTGTTTGAAAGCAGTAACTGTTCACAAAGTCTTAATTCACTTAACTGAAAGAATAATGAGTTGGAGGGAACTATAGATCATTTTTTTCCAAGCATCTCTAATAATTCATGATGGAAATAGTAATAACATTGATAACAATAATAATAATAATAATGATAATAATAATAATAATAACAATGATAACAATAATAATGATAATAATAATAATAATAATAATAATGATAAAAATATTTACAATAGTTAGAGAAATAATGTTCATTATCCTGATGGTTATAATTCCTATGATTATTTCCATTAATCTAATCATTATTATTATCATTCATATTACTATTATGATTATTTCAATGTTTATCTATGAACAAAATAGTGTTATTGTTAGTCTAGCTGAATGAGTATCCAAGTGATTGAAACTGGGGCAAAAATAAATTAAGAAAAGACAGAAAAACCCCAAAAACTGTTCAGGACTGCAATTCTTGAGTTGGCTCATTGGGAAAGGTTTTGGGACTTCATTAAGCTAGTGCTGTCTGTAGTGGGCCCTGTGTCAAAGAGAGAAGAGTAGCAGGTGAATTAATAATAATAATACTAAGGACAATGATAGCATTGATTGACCAAAGTCACCCTATGACTAATAACAGATGATACATGACAAACAGCATAAGCAACACACTTTTCAAAACAAAAAGAGCAAGCTAAAATTGCCATCAGATAAAAATAACTGTCCATAAAAGACTGACAGCATAGAGCTGAAAAAAAAAATAGGGACTGGTTCTGCCATCAGATAACAACAGTCCATAGACTGACCACCCAAGAGAAACAGAACAGATCGGTGGTTCTGCCATCAGATAACAACAGCCCATAATGGACTGACTACCCAAGAGAAACAGTTCCACCTGTTAGTTCTGCCATCAGATAACAACAGGCCATGGACTAACTACCCAATAGAAACAGAACTTGGCAGGTGGTTTTGAATCAGAAAACAACTATTTAAGACCTCTGTACAACGTGTCTTAGAAAATCTTTGCATTCTAACAATCTATTGAAGAGACAAACTATCAGAAACACTTGAATTTCTATTTGGGGGGAGGGGGGAGGAATTAAATGAAAATCTACTTGCCTCTGCATGCCATCCTCACTGAGCAGCCTATTTCAATTTGAAAATGATGATCACAATCATAAAGATAATGATAATGATAACAATAACAAATCATTATTATTATCATTTATATTACTATTATGATTATTTCAATGTTTATCTATGAACAAAATGGTGTTATTGTTAGTCTAGCTGAATGAGTATCCAAGTAATTGAAACTGAGACAAAATAATCTCAAGAAAAGCCAGGAAAACCCCAAAAACTGTTCAGGACTGCAATTCTTGAGTTGGCTCATTGTGAAAGGTTTTGGGACTTCATTAAGCTAGTGCTGTCTGTAGTGGGCCCTGTGTCAAAGAGAGAAGAGTAGCAGCTGAATTAACAATTATAATAATAATGAAGACAATGATAGCATTGATTGACCAAAGTGCCTCCAACTAATAACAGATGATACGTGACAAACAGCATAAGCAACACATTTTTCAAAACAAAAAGAGCAAGCTAAAACTGCCATCAGATAAAAATAACTGTCCATAAAAGACTGGCTGTATAGAGCTGAAAAAAATAGGGACTGGTTCTGCCATCAGATAACAACAGTCCATAGACTGACTACCCAAGAGAAACAGAACAGATTGGTGGTTCTGCCATCAGATAACAACAGCCCATAGTGGACTGACTACCAAAGAGAAACAGATCCACCTGTTAGTTCTGCCATCAGATAACAACAGTCCATGGACTAACTACCCAAGAGAAACAGAACTAGGCAGGTGGTTTTGAATCAGAAAACAACTACTTAAGACAAGCCCTCTGTACAATGTGTCTTAGAAAATCTTCTGCATTCTAACAATCTATTGAAGAGACAAACTATCAGAAACACTTGAATTTCTACTTGGGGGGAGGAGGGGGGGGGGTAAATAAATGAAAATCTACTTGCCTCAGCATGCCATCCTCATTGAGCAGCCTATTTCATTTTGAAAATGATTCAATCACAATCATGAAGATAATGATAACAATAACAAAATCAGTAATAATAATGATAATTATAATAATCATAACAATAACTACAACGACAAAGTCCGTGTTAGTCTGGCCTCTACCTTGCAGAAAATACAGCCCACCAACTGAAGCTGAATTCTTTAATGGCATTGTATTGCAATTGGTCATTGAGGCACTGAAGACACCTCACCGCGTCAAGGTACGAACATTGAGGTGGAAAAAAGGGTCTGTAAAATTGACTCCATGCTGATTCGAGATGAGAAATCTGTGTTCGAAGCTTCTTCAGTTCCACTCCAAGGAAATTTACTCTAGCTGATCTTTGGGTAAGTTAGGAAGCGAGCTCTTCGGAGTTGTGACTGAGTTTGGCGCCAAAAGATAAATTTTTCGCGCCTTCGGGCTCAAAGTCTAGCGTGGCGGAGTTCACCAGATTTACGATAGTCATAAATCCCGCAGATTTAATAAGTTCGTCGGGGATTGTTTATTACGTAGAAGATAGACCAGCTATTAGACAGAACGTGAACACAACGTGAACGAGGTCGGGAATCCTGGCTAACCCCACTACTCCGAACGATGAGTTGGCCGGCTGAAGTTCCCGTGTCGCCACACTTTGGATTTCGTCGGGAAATATCTTAAATACATCGCATATGAAATATTTACGCAAAGGAACGTCACATACCTCTTTCAAAAGTAGATACCAATGCTTGCAAGGGTTTAGTGTGGCTCTTGTAATCCTGCAAAGACTCTGCGTTGTTAAGTTAGCCGGTGGAAAACCGCACGTCCAAAATCCGACTGCCTCCATGACTTCATTTCGAATGGTTTCGAAATCGAAAACATGATGCTTTTCGACATTTCGACATGAAAAATCTCGTCGAGGTTTAATATTACAATATTGGTAAGAATTTAACCAGGATACGAGGCCAAGTCGTGCGACCGCCACAGGTTTTATTCCAAAACAATAACATCGTGTACTACGATCGCAAAGCGTGAACACTGATCGATCCACCAAGTAACGCAATACTGGAAATTCGATACGGTTGTTATTCAGGTCGTACGGCACATGGAAATTGCGATATCTTTTGTTACTGTTTTATGGCAAACCAAGCGAAAGAATCATACCTAAATAATCGAAAGAGAGGCTTTTCGAATACGGCGCCTCGCCGGTATTGCCTCTTCTGTGAAAAGGAAGGATCTTTGAAAGACTACGTGATTAAAAATGTCGTTATAAGGAAACAGGCAGAAACAGAGGAAACGCAGTATTTTATGACCATTACACGCACAACAAACTTCATTTCATTTCATGATTTTGATTTTCATCGCCCACAGATGACCCCGCGTTAACTCGCACGCAATCGTGTATCTCTCGTGGATTCGTGGGCGCTAATCTGTATAATTACATTGTGGTGTAATTAATGTGATGACAGCCACCCAACGCCTTCTTCCCCAAACCTCGGCATCAGTTTACGATGCCTGCTGAGAATTTTTTTCTTGAGCAAAGCTCGTCATGTTTGCGCAGTAATTAAGACTAAGCTGTTAAGATAAAATCGAACATACATAGCTCTGAGCACAAGTTGTTGGTTTTGGAGTTTCATTACAAACTGAGTGTCATTTCAAATTTTTCTGGTCCACGGAATTCATTAACATCCTTTCATTATCATTCAACAATTCGGATTCTTTTATTTTTCTCAAGAGAGTCATGTGGGGACAAGAGCTGGTTCATTTCGAAATCGGTTATCTACAATATTCCCGCGCAACTACTGAGGGATACTTACTGTGTTTTGTTGCCATTGACATCGCCGGTCGCCAAATAATCAGTCAAAAGGGAGACATTGGGGTCTATTAGAAACCGAAAAAAAAAAAAAAAAAAAAAAAAGAAATTCGATCAAAACCGAAAAGCGCATGAAAAACTGTCCAAACCGATAGATTTGCACATCTCAGTTGTCAAAATCCTAATCGATCTGATACTGTGGTTACAAGTGAAGCAACATAGGTTTCGCGGCTATTCGAGATCAGCAGAGGCTTATAACTGTTGCTCAGATCGAAGAGAAACCGGAACCCCAATATGAAAAACCGAAAAAGCACATCGGATACCAAATCCGAGTGCCCGTCACGATTTTTAACGAGAACCGAAAACCAAATGCTGAAAACGGAAAATCCGCAACACGCAATAAACAACAAAACCAAAAACTGAAAAAAACCGATCTAAAAAATAGCCAAAACCGTAAAACCGCAAATCCCAATGCTGCTCTCAGTCAACCTCTTACAGTGAACTGACCTACAAGTGCCACAGCAGGCTATCGCGGGAAAGTAGTAAATAAATTTCCGTTTGAAATATTTTCATCGTTTCCGCATTATTCCGATCAGATTTCTTGAGCGCCGGAGGAAATTTGTTTTCATTCGTAATGAGCAGCTTGAAAGTTCTGGTTTACGCACTCGGCATCACCGTTTGGCTTGGAGGTAAGCTTGGTTAACTATGCTTGGTCAGTTCGCCATCAAATTGTTTTATGAGTAATACGGAGAATAACTACATGATATTCACGAGGAAGGGAATGAACAATTTATTATGAGTGCCAAGATAAACAAATGAAAACATGATGTGTTTGTTTTCTTTTTGTAACGTTCAAATTTAGTAAAGTAAACTGCGAATTAATCATTAGAAACGGTAGCGCAGATTTTTGAATCGCGATTTGTCCTTTCTTCTCCTGCGGCCATTAATTTAAAAATTTGATCAAGGAATTAATACGGCTTGTATTTTGCAGTTGCCAAAAAAGAGCATCAACAGAGACAGTAATTATATCGCGAAGAATGCCTCACAATGGCAAAGTGATATAAGCGGGTTTGATACCTAACTCGCCCTATTTTATTTTCATTAAGTGACTTTCAAGTCATCGGGAAAAGGCGACTTAGGTTAATGCTTCGCTAAAACGAGCCCAGGAAACCGCCGATATGGTCTATGGCAACCGAATTCATTCGTGTCGTGTCAAAATGGATTTTTTTCGGATGTTTTCAGCGCAATGAGATGTGCTGTTTTGAAAATAGTAAGAATTCGGATGCGTCTTAAAACTATCCTTTCAACATGTGGCATTTGTCCCTTGAGCAATTAAAGCATGAGATTTGTCTTTGCAAAATGTCAGCTTTTTTGCCGAGTGCAATTAACCACTTTCAGGGAAAAAATAGGAGCCAATAACTTGCGCCAATAAGACGTCAAGATGGTGTCACTATACTAACACCGTGCGGATATGCCAACTTCTGTGAATTTCTCTAACACGTTTCGGAGAAAAACTAATCATGGAAGCTTCTTAGACTGAGACTTGAGAAGGTCATTTATTCACATATGCAATGAGTCGACCAGCGTTAGGAGGTTTCCCGCATTCAGTTGTCTGATTTTAGTTATCGATAACGTGAGCTCAAAACTAGCATTTTTTTTTTTCATGCGGGAAATTTTCAGTCGCTCAGTCTGTCTGCCTGTCAGTCAGTCGTTCAGTGTCTGTCTGTCAGTCAGTCGCTCATTCTGTTTGTCAGTCAGTCGTTCAGTCTGTCTGTCTGTCAGTCAGTCGTTCAGTCTGCCTGTCTGTCAGTCAGTCGTTCAGTCTGTCTGTCAGTCGCTCCGACGAAGGGCTAACGCTCGAAACGTCAGCTTTTGTAATCATTACGGTGGCCAATTTACCATTTCACCTTTGTTGATATATCCAAATTATTTCGTTACTCCCACCGACGCAGCCCCAAACAGTTTCTTTCGAAACTATCAGCCTTTATTCATTTGTCTGTCAGTCAGTCGCTCATTCTGTTTGTCAGTCAGTCGTTCAGTCTGCAGCTGTCTGCCTGTCTGTCAGTCATTCAGTAAGTTTTCATGTGTTTCGGACTTTGTCCTCTGTTGTAGCGAGACGAAAATTGCTGGTGAACGATTGGGAAGCAGCAATTCAAGTTACTCAGAATACGACGAGTCCAGGCTGGACTTGTCGTATTCGCGAATCACGTTAAGTCAGTTACAGCGAGAAGTTTGCTAGTGTGTCAAGCTATTTTATGATTTCTTTCGTGGAGAAATATAGTATAAGGAAGATTAAAAAAGCGAAAAAACTCGTCATGCTGGATTTTAACTTGCAATGGTGCAAAAAAATCCGTAAACCCCTCTTCATCTGTTGGAAGCCAAGTTCGTTGCATTCCCTGCATAACTACTCGTAAGCGCCATGGGTGAACAAAATTAGATTTCAGACAGGCTCGGATCGTGCTATTGATTTAAATCCGATGAAAAGGAAATCTGAATAAGTCCTAGAAGGCGACTTTTACTTAAAGGTTTTGATCGCGCCCTCACTGACAGACACTTTACAAAGTAATTAATTCTACGATCCACATCATTCAGCGAACAAAATGGACTGATTAACGTGAATGGCAGAGCATGCACGCCCTTTGCTGGTGACAGAAGCTGCATGCCTTTTTGTGATACCGTTTGTTGTTGCCCAAAATGGAGTAAAAATGTGGAAGGTGTGGCCTACGACAAAGGATTTGAAGTTTAGAATGTGAGCCGAATTTATGCGTCCGAGGCATTGTGTATACGAATCCATAATTAGTTTACAAACCTGCCAATTCGCCTCACAAATACCAAGTGTAAGCGTAATTACGTTTTATCTAATTTCCAGAACCTTTATTTACACCTTAAGTTTTTGTAGAACCATCGAAGACGAATGAAAAAATACCGTATTGCTGTCAAGTTCCTCTCTTTTATGAGGCGATTAGAAGTAAGATTATTCAAAATCTTCATTCGTACGTGAGATATTTTGATGCGTAGGTGCAGTGTCAAAGCGATTTGACTACATACAATAAAATTTTGCGGGACCATGTTTACAAAATATATTGGCACTAGATAGTTTTTACATCTCAGATATCGAAATACTGTATTATTAAAACAACAACCTTAAACAGGCTAAAAGCCTTAAAAACCTCCTAAGCTTAACAAAGCTCTCGATTTCGATAAATTAAACTATAACGGATTTTTTTCGCGTCATTGTAAGATTATTAAGAGATAGTTCACATCTTCGCGATTAGCCTACGTCTTTCGATGCGTTGGAATTATAATTTTGGAGCTTTTATTTTTCTGTTTGTTCAGTAATTAAGACTAAGCTGTTAAGATAAAATCGAGCATACATAATTTTGAGAAAAAGGTTTTGGTTTTGGAGTTTCATTACAAAAGTGTCATTTCAAATTTTTCGGGTCCACGGAGTTTATTTACATCCTTCGATTTTTAATTTAAAAATTTGAATTTTTTTCAGTTCTCTTGAGAGAGTCATGTGGGCACGAGCGCTGGTTCATTACGGAGTCGCTCGTCTACAATATTCCCGCGCAACTCTCAAGGGATTCTAACTGTGGTTTGTGGCCACTGAAATCGCCGGTCGCCAAATCAGTCAGCCTCTTTCAGTAAACTGACCCACAATTGCCACAGTAGGCTATCGCCGGAAAGTAGTAAATATATTTCTGTTTGAAATCCTTTCATCGTTTCCGCATCATCCCGATCAGCTTTCGTGGGCGCCGGAGGAAATTCATTTTCCTTCGCAATGAGCAGCTTGAAAGTTTTGGTTTATAAGCTCGCCATTACCGTTTGGCTCGGAGGTAAGCTTGGTTAACTGTGTTTGGTCAGTTGGCCATCAAATTGCTTTATGAGCAATACGGAGAATAACTACTTGCTTTTCACGGGAAAGGAAATGAACAGTTCATTTTGAGTGCCTAGATAAGCAAATGAAAACACGATGCGTTCGTTTTCTTTCTCTAACGTTAAAATTCAGGAAAGTAAACTGCTTTTCGTAATTTGCCAAGTGATCGTTGCAAACGGTAGCGCAGATTTTTGAATCGCGATTTTTCCTTCCTTCTCCTGCGGCCATTAATTTAAAAATTAGATCCAGTGAGTTAATACGGCTTGCATTTTGCAGTTGCCAAAAAAGAGCATCAACGAAGACAATGATTATATCGCGAAGAACGCCTCACAATGGAAATATGATATAAGCGGGCTTGATACCTAACTCGCCATCTTTTGTTTTCATCAAGCAAGTCTGACTTTCAAGTCACGGGGGAAAGGCGACTTAGGTTAAGGTTTCGCTAAAATGAGCCTAGTAAACCGGCAATAAGGTCTATGGCAACCGAATTCATTCGTGTTAAAGTTCAACGTAAATGAAGCAACCGCATGATGGTTTATCGCAAACTGTGAATCCATCTTTGGATGGACATCAGAACAGTCGTAAACCCCTCGCTTTACTTTAGCACCAACTCGTGATATTCATAGGACAACGCAAGGAAATTCAGCGCCCACTCGAAAATTAGAATAAAAAGTTGCACGTAGAATTAAAAGGGAATATGTCCGGATGTAAATAACATGAATAACTCAATTAAAACAAACCCGTGAAACGTTTATTGAAGAAGTGAACAGTGAATAAATTTTTCTCGAAAGCCATCGATATTTTCGTGGAGCGAAACTAGGTCTTTTAATAACATCGCTCGTCTTTGGGTATGTTTTTTAATAACGTTAACCTGTGGGGAGTTAAAATTTTAAGCGTGGCTTTTACATAGAACTATCGTTCACTAATTTTTCTTGCTGTTTCCTGTTTTAATTTAAAAATAAAATCCAATCCCTTGAAAAAAAATAAAGGTGCACAAAGAACTTTTGTGATATTCTCAATGAGAAAATCTCTACAAATCCAACAAGGAGTTTTTAAAAGAGTTTTCTTTTGCAGAAAACATTACGAAATAATGGCAGTTACTGACTAGAAGTAAAACAATCCCAACAGGTTTAAGGTAGTGTAAAGGAGAACTCGGGTGAAAATATATTCGATGCATTCAATTTGAAAAGAAAACCTGTTCAAAACATCGCACTTAAATTCGCAAAATGGAATTTTTAGCATAATTTGCATTTCAGATTTTCTGCCAAATGTCTGAGGTGTCAGATTCAAAACCTAAGAGCGAACAGTTCCGCGAAAAGAGATGGATGTTTAATTTAGGATTGATTGGTAAACACAAATGTTTTAACAGCTGTAAACGCTTTTTGTGTCAACTTGCCGAGGAGATAAATTAGAAAAAATTGTCGGAAATATCTAAATAAATTTTGTGAGTGCGTGTGTTTTTTTGGTTGAAATGGGACGTCATTAAATTTCACTAATAATGCAGATTTGCTGTCTTTGATAAAACAGTAGTCTTTTAAAGAAGTAATAGGGTTTGAACCGTGTCAAGGTGTTAAGAAAGTGATCCATACAAGAATACTCAGGAACTTTCGGAAGCCGGGTAAAAACTTTAATGCAGAATATAGTAGACTTAAGTCTCGTAACAGCATCATTGTATGCATTTGACGCCAAGACATTTCCAAGAAAAAAAATTAACTGGTAGTCATTTAGAGTATCGTTCATTTTTCTGCTATTGCTGTCAAGTTAATGGAGACAGCCTTTATGTGTGAATCTTTCTCCTGGGCTATGCATATTGGTCAAAACAATCTGACAAACATTGAAAACAAAACAAAACAGGGAAAAGTGTCATGTAACCAGATAGGCGAGAAACAAAATATCCGAAATCGCAGACTCTTTTCGTAAGAGCTTTTCAATATTCCAAAGAGGCAAATTACCTTGCCAAAATAGATTTTTTTAAAGGTTTTCCGCGTAATGGGATATGTTATTTTGAAAATAGTTAGAGTTCGGATGCATCTTAAAAAATGACGGTTCAAAAAGTCTTCAAATCAGCGGTAAAACTATGATTTTGCTGCGTGGTATTTGTCCCTTGAGCAATTGAAGCATGAGATTTGTCTATGTAAAATGTCAGCCTTTTTGCAGTTTGTAATAAATCACTTTCAGGGAAAAATTAGGCGCCAGTAATTTGCACCAATTGCAGACCGCCGTATTTGTTCTTGCGCTTTTAGAAGAACCCAATATGGCGTCACGATGGTGTCACTAAACTAACACCTTGTACACCAACTTCAGTGAATTTCTTTCGAACGCTTTGGGAGAAAAACTTATCAATTGAAACTGCTTAGAATTGAGACTTGAGAAGGTCGTTTATTCGCATATGCAATGAGTCGACCACATTAGGAAGCTTCCCGCATTCAGAGGTCTGATTTTAGTTATCGATAACGTGAGCATAAAACTACCAATATAATATTATGCGGGAACTTTTCCGGACTGATTGTATGTTAGTATAAAGAAATAGTCGGCTAAAAGAGGATACATGTGCGAATTATTCTCTATGGCGTGCAGTCGAACATTTGCTTTTTCTCTCATAGAAAAAAACATTACTTTGGTTCAGTCGAATTATTGGTCTTTTTTTATATCAAAAAGCTTTATATGTATCGATCATTATCAGCATTGACAAGCTCTGACTGATTCTTACCAAAGTGTCAGTTCTAATTAGGGGACAGTCGTGTACAGACGGCTAATTAAAAAGTACGTTTTAACTTAAAACAAACAAACAAACAAACAAAGAATACAAAGATGAAAAAAAAAAAAAACCCGTTAGAAAATTATAACAAAACAAAAACAAGAAATATCAGCAACTGTCTCCACAGTATCAGCGAAACACACACCAGCTAATACCTCTGGCTCCGTTGTTACATCTACTAAAAGGAATTCCAACGAGTTACTAGTTGTGTCATCCACTGCAGTGAGTCTATCAGCAACTGTCTCAGTGACAGTCATGGACACCGCAGTTGATGCTTCTGGCTTTGTTATGATATCTAGTAATGGGAACTCCTCACATTTACATGCAGTGTCTTCCACATCAATGAGTCCATCAGCAACTGTCTCAGTGACAGCTATGGACACCGCAGCTGATGCTTCTGGCTCTGTTATGATATCTAGTAATGGGAACTCCTCACAGTTACATGCAGTGTCTTCCACATCAATGAGTCTATCAGCAACTGTCGCGGCAACAACTTCAAATGTCACCACCAAGGCTTTCCCCTCATCATTACCGTCTGCAAAGAAAGGCAACCCCTCTGTTGTGGAA
The DNA here is from genome assembly GCF_964205215.1 of Stylophora pistillata. Lineage (NCBI taxonomy): Eukaryota > Metazoa > Cnidaria > Anthozoa > Scleractinia > Pocilloporidae > Stylophora > Stylophora pistillata. The sequence goes on along the minus strand of NC_142528.1, from coordinate 24,332,662 downwards.
TCCAACACTACAGATTCGTCTTCGTCACAACCTGTGTCGGCCACGTCAATGGTTCAGTCACAAAATAGTGTCTCAGTAGCAGCCTCATTCAATTCCACAACTCGGTCATTATCTCCCTCAGTGAGTCAGAGCCGTATCTTGGCTGTCTCGAACAATTCTAGTTTGTACCAAACCAGATCAGAAACCTCGGTCTTCCGATCAATGACTCAATCACCAACGATTTTACCAACAAAGAGTATCATCTCAGCAAATTCCTCCACTCTAGCACTTTCTCAATCTATGGATGGTGGCAATAACTCTGTGAATATTTCCAGATCCTCATACAGCGCTCATTCTTCCTTTATTTCCGAAATCTCATCACGGCTTCACAGCCCTCTTCCTTCCTCTAGCGCAGTCTTCATAGGAAAGACAAGTGTTTCACCCTCCGTGGCTGCTAAAGTTACATCAAATGAGACGCCTTCAGTGTGCATGCCATCGGCATCAGGTAAGTGTATTTTGTTTATGAAGCTTGCCTGAACACGAGGCCTATGGCCCTATAACTCCTGAGATCTCGGATTGTTAATTCTCTTCTTTAGCTGCTACACATTTCTTTGTAAGTTTGTTCAGACAATTTAGTGTTTGGCCAAGATAGTGGCCTCTATATACCCGATAAGTTTGAGTCTACTCACTTCTTGTTTACTGAGTTATGTATAGATATTATACCGTGAGAAGTAAGAGGTTAATTATTCTGGAGTTAAAGGGTCAAATGATATGAAATCGATTTCTCAGTTCATTTACTCACCACTTATCAAGTTACTCACTTAGTCTGTCAGTCAACTGGTGAATCATCAGCCCGCAGTATGTCAGTCCGTCAAACAGAGAGATAATAGATCAATCTCTCAGCTGGTCTTTGACGCTGTCTTTCGGTAAACCATTGTATCACAGTCAATCAATCAGTCAGTGAGTCAATTAGTCAGTTAGTCCTTTGTTTAATCAGTAGGTCAGTCGTCCATTCAGTTGGTCAGTCAGTCAGTTATTCAGTCATTTAGTCTGTCAATCTATCAGTCAGTCAGCCTGTCAGTCGGTCAGTTTGTCTATCAGTCAGTAACATCGTCAATCTTTCTCTCAGTCTCTCCGTCTATTTGTATCTATCTGTTAGTCAGTCGTTCAGTCTGTCTTTCTGTCAGTCGTTCAGTCTGTCCGTCAGTCAGTCGTTCAGCCTGTCTTTCTGTCAGTCGTTTAGTCTGTCTGTCAGTCAATCAGTCTTTCAGCCTGTCTTTCTGTCAGTCATTCAGTCTGTCTGTCAGTCAGTCAGTCGTGCAGCCTGTCTTTCTGTCAGTCGTTCAGTCTGTCAGTCAGTCGTTCAGCCTGTCTTTCTTTCAGTCGGTCAGTCTCTGTCAGTCAGTCGTTCAGTCTGTCTTTCTGTCCGTCGTTCAGTCTGTCTGTCAGTCAGTCATTCTGTCAGTCAGTCATTCAGCCTGTCTTTCTGTCAGTCGTTCAGTCTATCTTTCTGTCAGTCGTTCAGTCTGTCTGTCTGTCAATCAGTCGTTCAGTCTGTCTGTCAGTCAGTCGTTCAGTCTGTCTGTCAGTCAGTCGTTCAGTCTGTCTGTCAGTCAGTCGTTCAGTCTGTCTGTCAGTCAGTCGTTCAGTCTGTCTGTCAGTCAGTCGTTCAGTCTGTCTGTCAGTCAGTCGTTCAGTCTGTCTGTCAGTCAGTCATTCAGTCTACTTGTCTGCCTGTCAGTCATTCAGTAAGTCAGTCAGCCATTCATCCAATCAGTCACTGTGTCAGTCCTTTAGTCATTTAGTCTATCGATCTATCCGTCGGTCTGCCTGTTTAATTTAATTACCGTTCTTAGCACGCATCTAGCACGCCTCGATGTGTTAGTCGGTTAGTCTGTCTATACGTCAGTAGCATCGTCAATATTTCAGTCAGTCTCTCTGTCTATATGTTACGTCAGTCTGTTAGTCAGGCAGGCAGCCAACCTGGCATTCAGTTACTATTACTGCCCATCGGATCCTTCACGGATGGAGCCTCCTTGTCTTCAAATTTGTTGATGTTACTTGACTTTTTTACTCCTTAATTGTCTATCATCTTGCGATTTCAGGTCAATCATCAAAGAAAACCTATTCTTCATACTCTGCGGTAGTGCAATCCTCCAATGTTATCCAGTCGACACCTGTCGAGAGCTCCTCAGTAAGTGGTAAGTCGTCGTCCGAAGGACTGATCACCATGACAACACAGCATCTCGGACGCTCCCTGATAACATCTATGAAAAACATAACTATCTCAGCCAGAGTAAACGCTACACCATCGTCTCCAAGTATCTCACCCGTTACCTCTGCTGTTCAGCCGCGCCCAACCCTACCACCCCAGGGAACGAAATTGATAAACATGGAGGTGTCGTTTGACTTGGCATTTAAAGAGGAATATAACGATCCAAACAGCCCGGAGTACAAGTCACTGGAGATGAACCTTACGATAGCCTTGGAGAACGTTTACAAAAGCCTCAAGGGATTTGTTGGTGTCAGGATTATCTTAATAAAGAAAGGAAGTGTAGTTTGCAGGTTCATCGTCATTCTAGCTAAGGATTCCGAAGTGGATGGGAATGATCTAACAGAAACTTTACAGAAGGCAAGCGAAAGTGGAAAATTAGGATACGTTGTAAAGAATATTGAAGTCAAAGTGGAGGCAACGACAGAAACTGTGGAAAAACTACCAGAATGGGCCTTGGTTATCATGATTCTGCTGGGATGTCTGGCATTTATTTTCCTTATAGCTCTGATCCACTTCTGCGTAAGTATATCGCATGTCTGTCGTAAAACCAAAATTGAGGTACTCACTATCCGAACAAAGGAACTCTGAGAAAATACGTGCAACCAACCCCAAGCGCGGGAAAACGCAAGTGGCCATAGCGCGAATGGTTTCAGTCTTGCATCTGATTGGTCGAGATCAATTATCGGGGAATTTCTTCCAAGTCGTTATATAATGCAGCGTATTTTACTTTCTCCTTCTTAAGTTAAGGAGTGATATGTGACCACGAGTGGCTTCATCTTAAAGTAAGTTTCTTTGAACAACAGGTCAAATACAGAAGATCCGTCCTTGGAGACAGTGACGGATACTTCATATCCAGCGGGGAAGTTGAACTTGTGCAAACTTACGACAAAGTAGAAAATAATAAAAATCGAGGCTATCAAGGTCAAAAATCTGCCATAAACAGACGGGTGATCGCATCGCATACAAATCCTGTAAGTATTGTATTTGAAATGCGTGGTAAGATCCCTTTTGGCAGGTAACTGTCCTAACTGACTGAATAGCGAAGAAAAATCAAATTAACAGCAACAGGACTTTAATGAATATCGCAGCCTTGCGTTTGCATCTTAATTCAACTGTTATTATGTATCTCTGTCCCTATTCCTTTGCTAATCAATATTCTCGAAATCAACAGGGGTATAATCATTTCATTCATCCTGTTAGTTTTTCAAATGAGCTATATGTTATTGTATTCAAAACGCCTTTCAAACCTTGTTTTCCTTTTTCAGACCTTCGATGCTAATGATGCTCTGGGAGACTAAGAGTTGGAAATCTTCTGATCATGGCGCATGCGTTTGAGCATTTCATTAAACAGCTTTAGTCAAACTCTAGTAGAAATAGAGCGGAACATAGACGATTACTCTTGGTTTGTGGTAGTTACTTTTCGAAAGAATTTGAAGGTGTTTGCCATGGCGCTGTAGATAGTTTGTCTTCATGCAGTACCTCGATGGTACAGTGACTCGAAGGGTTGCTTGCTACATTAGAACGTGGATGGGGTTCAGATCCGCGTGTAACATGACATAGCATAAATTGCATTTTGTAGGATTGAAATTTATGACGAAGAGAACATAGAGATTGATAAAAATGAACAGTTTTTCTATATTGCTAGAGTAAAAATAAATTTTTTCGCTGACAAGGGCATTTATTAATAAAACCGTACCATTGCATTTCACAAGCTTTTAGCTTCGTTATTTGGTGGTTAATATTACATACGCATGCTCACTTGCCAAAGATTGTAAGAGGAACCTTTCGGTTCCTTGGATGTTCTCGCTCCATGGAATCTTGTCAGAGAGTGGGAGAGAGTTCAACAATTCAAATTCTCGACTTATACCCGGAATCCTTACGCAGGTTTTAATTATTTCAACGCATCGCCTCATTCCGAGCGTCCTGATTTCTGTTCCCCATTCACCCTTCCTTAACCGGTTCGACGCCTTCAAAGACTCTTCGAATAGGTGAACTGATAATAAACCGACAAACAGAGAAATAAATAAAACTATTAAATCGATAAGCCAATGTTTGAATAAAATGACTCTATAAGTAAATAAATAAACGAAGAAACAAATAAACACATGTTAATTCAGATAAAAGATCTTGGATTATAAGTTTCTCGAGAAAACAGCTAAGAATTCATCAAGGAACACCTTACTTTTTTAGTCTGGATGCAAAGAAAACAATTGAACGGTTATATTAAGGAATACATAAAACACAGAGATATTTAGAAATTTGAATCGTCTCGTTTTATCGATTTCCTCCCTACCCCCATACCCATGGGAGTTTAAGAGTGACCGGTTATTTTTAGAAATTATATAATGAGCATGATATATTATATTTCGTTTTTTTCTTCCTTGTACGTAATTCATTCTCTTTCTTCAGTTATATTTTTAGCTGTGAGAGGATGATCTAAAGCCCTTAAAAGAAATTTTCGATGGTCTTCGATGCAAATAAAGACATTATTATTAATAGCATTTGAACAGCCAATGAAAGCGATGGACAGCTTTCAAAATATTTTGAATCTTGCCTTCTCTACGAGAAAACTAAATCTATCAGGAATTACAAAATTGAATCGATCCGACCGAGTTTCGCTTGTAATCAAACTTTGAACATATGGAGTATAACATCATGCAGTCACTTGAGGGGCATGGCTTTTTTCTGAAGAACGTCAATATGCGTGAGCCCGCCTAATTGTCTTTGAATTGTTTATATAGGCAAATGCCTTTTGCGTCAGCGTAAAATCTATTGCTCAAGCAAACGCGCTTGTTTCCGCTGGTTAATGCGGAGTTCCCTTCGACTGCTAACTGCGTTACCTTCACCAATAGCTGCCATTGGACCGTTCATTTCCTGTGTTGCAGTTTTGTGACGACTCGTGGATTAAATTTCAGTTCATATTTGCCATAAATTTTCGCTTGTAAAAGCCAACAGCAGTTTGAGACGAAAGTCTTTCGAGCGGCCATTTTGCGGGTGTTTGGAATTAGTGAAAGGTAAGCACTGAATTATTGATATTTTGCTTTAAGCTTTTGCTGAATGCAGCCTAGTGTACAATCGAGGTTTGGCGATGAGTAAGTTCCCTAGCGTATTGTTGTTGTCTGGAAATGTAGCTTCTTCGCGGTGTCACAAGCGAAGAGTAATCACCTTATCGCCATATTTTCCTCTTGATAATACAATAATCTCGATTGGTATGTTCTCGCACTATCTTATGCAGGTTTTTATTCCCTTAGAATCGAGGAGCAGTTTGTAAAAGTACTGAATTCAGCGATGCGTCGAAGTCAACCGTATATTCTTTTTGTCTTCGTATTCATTTTACACTTTTTATTCGCTACAGTTGAAACATCAACAAGTAAGTGGCCTTTTGTTATGAAAATACAAATTTTCTCTCAGCTAGATTGGTGTATTTTAGTCCTAAAAACCACGCAAAGTAATTCTCTTGGGGTTGATTTATTTGATGTGCCTTGAACAATGAATATCTTACTACAACTTCTCCTATGTTCCGAAATAGATAGCAGCACGTATATGGTTACAGTTGAAACATCAACAATTAAGTGGCCTTTTATTATGAAAATACAAATTTTCTCTCAGCTAGATTGGTGTATTTTAGTCCTAAAAACCACTCAAAGTAATTCTCCTGGGGTTGATTTATTTGATGTGCCTTGAACAATGAATATCTAAGTACAACTTCTCCTATGTTCCGAAATAGATAGCAACACGTATATGGTTCCAGTCGAATGACCATACTGAATTGATTTGACTACAATATTTTTATCCCGGAAGTAACACAATAACGGGGTAAGATAAAAAAAATGAAGAACGTTCATGCATCTACAATAACTTATTTCCTTTATCGGATTATTTTGAAACATCTTTGTCATGTGTGCTTCTCTTTCTAATTAATGATCAAGTAACAGGACTATAAACGATGACTTATTTTTTTGTGACACAAATACAAATGGAGGCTCGTCGTCTGTGCATCAGATATAAAGATGCAATACCATGGTTTATTGGCCTAAAAAGCGTGTAATTCTCTCCATTTTCCCAGACATCACGTTGAGGGTCAGGCCTTTGCTTGCTTTATAGTTTTAAGACCACGAAACGTTATCACGACTAGCCCGCTGCGATTTATTTGTTTGAAGAAGAATAATCGTCAGTAAAAAATACACGTTAGATATTTTTTTTCCGGCGGGAGTCAGATAAACAAACTGGGACAAATATGTCAAGTCGAGGCCATTTTGTAAATGGTATTTTTCTTTCTGAGTTGAATTGTTTCGTTTGGCGTCTCCTTTCCTTATGTTTTTGCAAGCAGAGACATATAGGTGTGGGACAAGCCATCCATATGTCGATATTATTTTTCCCGGGAAGTTTACCACTCCGCCTAGACTTGGTTTATTAGGGCCAGTAGACACAACTCACATCAAAACACATTTATAGAGGATAACAGAGTGACCTTTGCTCATGTTTGTGGATATCACATGTTGGGAGCTCAATGAAATTTTTCATGTGACATATTTATTCTGAGTTCGTTTGTACCACGGGCGGGCACTTTACACTACAATGGGTTCATAAAGTTTTGTACAACGACCAGCATCTCATGAAACTTTCACACTAAAAGTAATGAAAATGCGATCTTCGAGATGTACTCATAATCTGTGCTACCCTTTCTGTTCAAGTCCGAACAAAGAAGCCTCGCGGAAAGAGGCTGCTGAAAGCACTTAGTTGACGGGAGCATGCGCATTTCACATCAATTTTGCAGTATTCAAAATAACTGAAAGTCCCTTCGGGGAGATTGAGTTTAAGTCAGGGAAATGAACCGAGTGAGAGTAGACGAGGGTCGACTCCTCTTCCGAAGTAGAGGTGGATAATGGTGGATATTTTCCGAGCCGCGAAGCAGCGAAGTGGAAATCCACTACATTTGCCGACACTGAGGTGAATAATTATATTCGACACAGAAACCATAAGAAAGTCGTTTATTGTTGTCAATATACCAAAAAATGATTGGACATCAAATTGTTGACGTGCAATTTTGTCTCTTTGGCTGCTCGGAGGTGAATTGTACTCGCCACTGAATCACTTCTGAAACACAGCATCGAGCGCGAAAAGCATTATTCACCTATGTGGTATAATATGAACAATAAATAGCCTCTCTCTGGTGCGAAAATATGCACGGATATTTCTCTGCGGACTTAATCTGTTTCAAGATGCTTTTTGTGAGCTTCGAGGAACAGATAATGACCAAGGACAAATATACCAGCATATTTTCGCGCCAAATGGAGGTCATTGTATTAATTATCCTTCAAATATTTTTCAATGCGCGGGAAAACTAAATGTTTACGAACAGTTAATCGTGTACAACGTGGGTTGTTCACTTTTTCAGTGTTCTCTGGTACGATTTTATGAACAAAAAAGACATGTTCCTTCTTCTGTCACAACCACACAACGCTTTCTCATCTTGAATTCAATTCAAAGCGCATAATTTTCCGTATTGGATGTGAGATTTGAAAATTGGGGAATATCACCAGGGTTATATCCTTGATATCCCCCAGTTTTAGTCAGGGGATATTCAGTAACGCGATGCGTTTTGAACCAAAATAGAATGTTGTTCAAGCAAGGGTCAAAAGTAACTCGAGTGGCATCAAGTTTGCCCTCTTCACCATGTGGTTGGTCTAAGAAACTGACTCTATCTTCTCAACAATTACTTTTTGCATTAGTTTTGCCTCATCGCCAGGCGATTCGTCGAGAAAACTCACGCTGTCTTCTCAACCAATCAGAAGCATAACTAAAACATTCCGCAGCTTGGCCACTCGTGTTTTCCCGCGCTTTAGGTCGGTTGCGTTCATCAGTCACTTCTAGGAATTATTGGCACCACGTGATGTAAACCTTTCGACTGATTGGCCGTTTTGATTTCTTTGGCTTTGAATGATTTACAAAACCCAGTTGATAAGCGCTCTCACTAAACTACCACGACCTACCTGTAGTACGCCTCTATTATTTTTTAAATAACTTTGTGTAATTATCTCTATTTTTCGCTCAACAACAATTCTAGTGCGAAAATGAGATAGCTAAACAGCGTATGTTTTGCTATTTCAGGCGAGGAAATTCTTAATATGTAATCATCACATGAGTTTATTCTTATTTATAGCATCATTGCCAATTGCAACCACATCGGCTGCGGCAAGTAACAGTAAGTTTTTTTTCTGTTTTGATCACCTGAGCTAGTATTCCGGTTAACCTAAATAATCTAAATAGGAGAGAGATTTTTCAAGTCTATCATGATTGGAAAGATGTCACTTACAAAGCTAAGATATCATTTGCTTTCACTTGCTGTGGATTATCCGCCCCCCTCCCCACAGGTGTGGTGTTTTAGAATCAACTAGAAGAGAGCGTTGTTCAAGTAAGGGTCCAAAGTAACCCGGGTTGCACTGGTTTTATCCTCTTCGCCTTGTGATTTGTAAAAGAAACTCCTGCCATCATCTGAACCAATCAGATGCAAAACTAAAACATTACAAAGTTTTGTCACCGGTGTTTTCCCGCGCTTTTAGTCGTTAACGTTCATCAGTTACCTTTAACCATCATTGGCTCTTCGCGATGCAAATCTTTTATCTGATTGTCCGTTTTGATTGTTTTAGTTTTGGACTACCGACACTCGATCGATAAGCGACCCGCCTGTGCTACACCACTATTTTTTTTTTTAAAAACAGACTTGATTAATTTGTCTCACTCACATGAGTTTATCCTTGTTTATAGTATCAACGACAGTTAAAACCACACCAAATGCGGCGAACGCAAGTAACTTTTTTTGTTGTTGTTTGACTTCTTACCCTGGCTAAAATATGAAGATAATTGTTTTCATATAAATTCCGTTGTATATATCTATCTGCTGTTGAAAAACTCTTGTTTTCTTTTCTTTTTATTGGTTTTTTCCCTTTTCCCTCACCTTAACTCCTCTCTTTATTTGGTTTCCCCTTTGCAGACCGTAGATCTTTGTTTGGAGAGTAATCTTAACATGGAAATTAATTTTGCTCTATTTTTCCCTTTGAAATTTCTACGTCAGCTTTGCCAAATTCTACAAGTTTGACATTACCAACTGCAGTTTCACCAGGTAAAGATGAAAGCTAAGTGTGAAGTTCTTGAATAGGTTTGTCGTGTGATTGTTCTGTGAAGGTAGAAGAGCGTTGAATACCACTCAGTAACTGAAGTTATTCCCTCTCTCATTTGCAAAGTGATCTAATTTCAACATCTGCAGATTATCGAGCTCAGTTTATCGTTGCTAGTTTAAAAAATGATTTTTTAAAGAACGGCCAGGAAAAATGTCTCTTAGCACTCCTTGTACAAATTTCCACTCTTTTTTGTTAATGAAAAGACATTTCAAGGAAACGTCTTGTTCGCATTCCGGAATGACGTCGCACGGGCAGTAATTCTGTTATCCATGCTAGTTACAGGACTCATCTTTCTTGGGTGATCAAAAGTCGTTTATTAACCTTTTAATGGTGTAAAATTATGTTGACGTTACAACAACCCACGGTGTTACTCCTCTTCCGAAGTAAAGGTGGATAGCGGTGGATATTTTCCGAGCCGCGAAGCAGCGAAGTGGATATCCACTACATTTGCCGACACTGAGGTGAATAATTATATTCGACACAGAAACCATAAAAAAGTCGTTTATTGTTGTCAATATACCAAAAAATGATTGGAAATCAAATTGTTGACGTGCAATTTTGTCTCTTCGGCTGCTCGGAGGTGAATTGTACTCGCCACTGAATCACTTCTGAAACAGCGTCGAGCGCGAAAAGCATTATTCACCTAGGTGGTATATATGAACAATAAATAGCCTCTCTCTGGTGCGAAAATATGCACGGATATTTCTCTGCGGACTTAATCTGTTTCAAGATGCTTTTTGTGAGCTTCGAGGAACAGATAATGACCAAGGACAAATATACCAGCATATTTTCGCGCCAGATGGTGGTCATCGTATTAATTATCCTTCAAATATTTTCAGTGCGCGGGAAAAATGTTTACGAACAGTTAATCGTGTACAGCGTGAGATGTACACTTTTTCAGTGTTCTCTGGTACGATTTTATGAACAAAAAAGACATGTTCCTTCTTCTGTCACAACCACACAACGCTTTCTCATCTTGAATTCAATTCAAAGCGCAGAATTTTCCGTATTGGACGTGGGATTTGAAAACTGGGGAATATCACCAGGGTTATATCCTTGATATCCCCCAGTTTTAGTTAGGGGATATTCAGTGACGCGATGCGTTTTGAACCAAAATAGAATGTTGTTCAAGCAAGGGTCAAAAGTAACTCGAGTGGCATCAAGTTTGCCCTCTTCACCATGTGGTTGGTCTAAGAAACTGACTCTATCTTCTCCACAATTACTTTTTGCATTAGTTTTGCTTCATCGCCAGGTAATTGGTCGAGAAAACTCACGCTGTCTTCTCAACCAATCAGAAGCATAACTAAAACATTCCGCAGCTTGGCCACTCGTGTTTTCCCGCGCTTTAGGTCGGTTGCGTTCATCAGTCACTTCTAGGAATTATTGGCACCACGTGATGTAAACCTTTCGACTGATTGGCCGTTTTGATTTCTTTGGCTTTGAATGATTTACAAAACCCAGTTGATAAGCGCTCTCACTAAACTACCACGACCTACCTGTAGTACGCCTCTATTATTTTTTAAATAACTTTGTGTAATTATCTCTATTTTTCGCTCAACAACAATTCTAGTGCGAAAATGAGATAGCTAAACAGCGTATGTTTTGCTATTTCAGGCGAGGAAATTCTTAATATGTAATCATCACATGAGTTTATTCTTATTTATAGCATCATTGCCAATTGCAACCACATCGGCTGCGGCAAGTAACAGTAAGTTTTTTTTTCTGATTTGATCACCTGAGCTAGTATTCCGGTTAACCTAAATAATCTAAATAGGAGAGAGAGATTTTTCAAGTTTATCATGATTGGAAAGATGTCACTTACAAAGCTAAGATATCATTTGCTTTCACTTGCTGTGGATTATCCCCCCCCCCCTCCCCACAGGTGTGGTGTTTTAGAATCAACTAGAAAAGAGCGTTGTTCAAGTAAGGGTCCAAAGTAACCCGGGTTGCACTGGTTTTATCCTTTTCGCCCTGTGATTTGTAAAAGAAACTCCTGCCATCATCTGAACCAATCAGATGCAAAACTAAAACATTACAAAGTTTTGTCACCGGTGTTTTCCCGCGCTTTTAGTCGTTAACGTTCATCAGTTACCTTTAACCATCATTGGCTCTTCGCGATGCAAATCTTTTATCTGATTGTCCGTTTTGATTGTTTTAGTTTTGGACTACCGACACTCGATCGATAAGCGACCCGCCTGTGGTACACCACTATTTTTTTTTTAAAATACAGACTTGATTAATTTGTCTCACTCACATGAGTTTATCCTTGTTTATAGTATCAACGACAGTTAAAACCACACCAATTGCGGCGAACCCAAGTAACTTTTTTTTGTTGTTGTTTGATTTCTTACCCTGGCTAAAATATAAAGATAATTGTTTTCATATAAATTCCGTTGTATATATCTATCTGCTGTTGAAAAACTCTTGTTTTCTTTTCTTTTTATTGGTTTTTTCCCTTTTCCCTCACCTTAACTCCTCTCTTTATCTGGTTTCCCCTTTGCAGACCGTAGATCTTTGTTTGGAGAGTAATCTTAACATGGAAATTAATTTTGCTCTATTTTTCCCTTTGAAATTTCTACGTCAGCTTTGCCAAATTCTACAAGTTTGACATCACCAACTGCAGTTTCACCAGGTAAAGGTGAAAGCTAAGTGTGAAGTTCTTGAATAGGTTTGTCGTGTGATTGTTCTGTGAAGGTAGAAGAGCGTTGAATACCACTCAGTAACTGAAGTTATTCCCTCTCTCATTTGCAAAGTGATCTAATTTCAACATCTGCAGATTATCGAGCTCAGTTTATCGTTGCTAGTTTAAAAAATGATTTTTTAAAGAACGGCCAGGAAAAATGTCTCTTAGCACTCCTTGTACAAATTTCCACTCTTTTTTGTTAATGAAAAGACATTTCAAGGAAACTTCTTGTTCGCATTCCGGAATGACGTTGCACGGGCAGTAATTCTGTTATCCATGCTAGTTACAGGACTCATCTTTCTTGGGTGATCAAAAGTCGTTTATTAACCTTTTAATGGTGTAAAATTATGTTGACGTTACAACAACCCACGGTGTTACTCCTCTTCCGAAGTAAAGGTGGATAGCGGTGGATATTTTCCGAGCCGCGAAGCAGCGAAGTGGATATCCACTACATTTGCCGACACTGAGGTGAATAATTATATTCGACACAGAAACCATAAAAAAGTCGTTTATTGTTGTCAATATACCAAAAAATGATTGGAAATCAAATTGTTGACGTGCAATTTTGTCTCTTCGGCTGCTCGGAGGTGAATTGTACTCGCCACTGAATCACTTCTGAAACAGCATCGAGCGCGAAAAGTATTATTCACCTATGTGGTCTATATGAACAATAAATAGCCTCTCTCTGGTGCGAAAATATGCACGGATATTTCTCTGCGGACTTAATCTGTTTCAAGATGCTTTTTGTGAGCTTCGAGGAACAGATAATGACCAAGGACAAATATACCAGCATATTTTCGCGCCAGATGGAGGTCATCGTATTAATTATCCTTCAAATATTTTCAATGCGCGGGAAAAATGTTTACGAACAGTTAATCGTGTACAGCGTGAGATGTACACTTTTTCAGTGTTCTCTGGTACGATTTTATGAACAAAAAAGACATGTTCCTTCTTCTGTCACAACCACACAACGCTTCCTCATCTTGAATTCAATTTAAAGCGCAGAATTTTCCGTATTGGACGTGGGATTTGAAAATTGGGGAATATCACCAGGGTTATATCCTTGATATCCCCCAGTTTTAGTTAGGGGATATTCAGTGACGCGATGCGTTTTGAACCAAAATAGAATGTTGTTCAAGTAAGGGTCAAAAGTAACTCGAGTGGCATCAAGTTTGCCCTCATCACCATGTGGTTGGTCCAAGAAACTGACTCTATCTTCTCAACAATTACTTTTTGCATTAGTTTTGCCCCATCGCCAGGTAATTGGTCGAGAAAACTCACGCTGTCTTCTCAACCAATCAGAAGCATAACTAAAACATTCCGCAGCTTGGCCACTCGTGTTTTCCCGCGCTTTAGGTCGGTTGCGTTCATCAGTCACTTCTAGGAATTATTGGCACCACGTGATGTAAACCTTTCGACTGATTGGCCGTTTTGATTTATTTGGCTTTGAATGATTTACAAAACCCAGTTGATAGGCGCTCTCACTAAACTACCACGACCTACCTGTAGTACGCCTCTATTATTTTTTAAATAACTTTGTGTAATTATCTCTATTTTTCGCTCAACAACAATTCTAGTGCGAAAATGAGATAGCTAAACAGCGTATGTTTTGCTATTTCAGGCGAGGAAATTCTTAATATGTAATCATCACATGAGTTTATTCTTATTTATAGCATCATTGCCAATTGCAGCCACATCGGCTGCGGCAAGTAACAGTAAGTTTTTTTTTCTGTTTTGATCACCTGAGCTAGTATTCCGGTTAACCTAAATAATCTAAATAGGAGAGAGAGATTTTTCAAGTTTATCATGATTGGAAAGATGTCACTTACAAAGCTAAGATATCATTTGCTTTCACTTGCTGTGGATTATCCCCCCCCCCCCTCCCCACAGGTGTGGTGTTTTAGAATCAACTAGAAAAGAGCGTTGTTCAAGTAAGGGTCCAAAGTAACCCGGGTTGCACTGGTTTTATCCTCTTCGCCCTGTGATTTGTAAAAGAAACTCCTGCCATCATCTGAACCAATCAGATGCAAAACTAAAACATTACAAAGTTTTGTCACCGGTGTTTTCCCGCGCTTTTAGTCGTTAACGTTCATCAGTTACCTTTAACCATCATTGGCTCTTCGCGATGCAAATCTTTTATCTGATTGTCCGTTTTGATTGTTTTAGTTTTGGACTACCGACACTCGATCGATAAGCGACCCGCCTGTGGTACACCACTATTTTTTTTTTTAAAAACAGACTTGATTAATTTGTCTCCCTCACATGAGTTTATCCTTATTTATAGTATCAACGACAGTTAAAACCACACCAATTGCGGCGAACGCAAGTAACTTTTTTTGTTGTTGTTTGATATCTTACCTTGGCTAAAATATGAAGATAATTGTTTTCATATAAATTCCGTTGTATATATCTATCTGCTGTTGAAAAACTCTTGTTTTCTTTTCTTTTTATTGGTTTTTTCCCTTTTCCCTCACCTTAACTCCTCTCTTTATCTGGTTTCCCCTTTGCAGACCGTAGATCTTTGTTTGGAGAGTAATCTTAACATGGAAATTAATTTTGCTCTATTGTTTCCCTTTTAAATTTCTACGTCAGTTTTGCCAAATTCTACAAGTTTGACATCACCAACTGCAGTTTCACCAGGTAAAGATGAAAGCTAAGTGTGAAGTTCTTGAATAGGTTTGTCGTGTGATTGTTCTGTGAAGGTAGAAGAGCGTTGAATACCACTCAGTAACTGAAGTTATTCCCTCTCTCATTTGCAAAGTGATCTAATTTCAACATCTGCAGATTATCGAGCTCAGTTTATCGTTGCTAGTTTAAAAAATGATTTTTTAAAGAACGGCCAGGAAAAATGTCTCTTAGCACTCCTTGTACAAATTTCCACTCTTTTTTGTTAATGAAAAGACATTTCTAGGAAAGTTCTTGTTCGCATTCCGGAATGACGTCGCACGGGCAGTAATTCTTTTATCCATGCTAGTTACAGGACTCATCTTTCTTGGGTGATCAAAAGTCGTTTATTAACCTTTTAATGGTGTAAAATTATGTTGATGTTACAACAACCCACGGTGAAGGCTAAAGGTGCCTCCTCCTCCCCCCCCCCCCCCCCCCACTACTCTAGCTTCTTTTTGTGCGATGTTAAAGAATTTCGTTCTTAAAAAGAACTGATTTTCACTAACGAGTCTTTTTTTCCAGCCACCACAGTGGTTACATCCTCAAGTATAGCAACATCAGGTAAGATGGAATTTTGGCCACTAACCTTTCACTCCAGTTTGTGATCAAGACAGTACTCTTATTACAAATTTCCACTCTTCTTTGTTAATTAAGAGACATTTCCAATGAAACTTCTTGTTCGCATTCCGGAACGACGTCGCACGGGCAGTACTTCTTGTCGCGTTCCCGAACCAAGTCCTTGCGGGAAGCATTGATCCGGAGTTCGCCGAGTTCAACCACACACTACAAGCCTGATTTTAAACCGATTTATTCCTTGGTTACCACTGAAGCATGCGGTGAAAACTACAACATTAAAAAATTTACGCGTTACGCAACGAAAAAGCTGTGAATAGTGAGAACTCTCCGTCAAGGAACCAAATAAGCGGCAGAGGATAAACTAAAATTAGAAATAAGCGGCAGAGGATAAACTAAAATTAGAAATAAGCGGCAGAGGATAAACTAAAATTAGAAATAAGCGGCAGAGGATAAACTAAAATTAAGCTTACGTTATAATTCCTGCTGGCTGTGTGAAGGCAAGAAAAGATTTCTCCAACTCCTAAATTTCTCCGTAGAAGCGACGAACGCGTGTATCTTAAAGCTTCCTAAGGTCGTTCCCGTTACAGAGGTCGCGAAAAGATCGGGTTACGGGGTAGCGAAAGATGGCGATGATTAACTAAATTACAATAAAATCATGTGCGTAACGCAAGTGTGTTGCGTTGTTCGTGACACTTCTGTAATCCATGCTAGTTACACGACTCATCTTCCTTGGGTGATCAAAAGTCATTTATTAACCTTTGATGGTATCAAATCATGTTGACGTCACAACAACCTACGATGAAGGTCTACGGTGCCTTCCCCCCTCTTACTACTCTAGCCTCTTTTTATGTGATATTTAGAAATTTATCGCATATGTGCACGATCCTTCGCAGTAAAGCACTATTTAAGCAATAGTGAAAATCAGACCTGAAAAAAATTCAGGCCTGTACGGGATTCGAACCACTGACTTCTGCGATACTAGTGCAGCGCTTTACCAATTGAGCTAACAAGCCAACTGTATATGTGCACGATCCTACTGCGAAGGATCGTGCACATATACGTTTCATAACCGCAGTTCATATATATGTATTTCATATATATTTGTTGATTAAGAAATTTCATACTTAAAAATGAACTCAGTGATTTTCATTAACGAATCCTTTTTTCCAGGTTCCACCACAGTGGTTACATCCTCAAGCATAGCAACATCAGGTAAGATGGAATTTTGACCGCTCGTGATATTATACCAAATTCTCCGAACCAAAATCAAGGGGGATAGTTTGGCAGATAGTTAAGAAGAATTACTAAAGTGAATTACTAAAGAAATTTGACAGAAATGAATCTTAAGGTATCACATATCACGGAGATTTGATAACATGGCGAGACGATTTAACTTGATTTGTTTTCGATGCTCGAATTATTCCTCAACCAACTATGCGCCGTTGTATAACCTCTACCTTATCATTATAGCTTGAACAAATTACCTCCTATTTGCTGCTGTGCCATACGAGGGGCCCCGGCTTTTTCTCGAAAGTCCTGGTAACTGAACGGGTCCGAAACCATATCTTTAACTCAAAAGTTAAACAATAGAGAAGTAGTTTCTGGCACCCTGACCAGTGCATTTTGTTTCTCAAGCTAATAGTTTTTTAGTATCTTTTTCAAACTTTTGAAATCCCCACTTGGAATTTTTATGGGGCCGTTAAGTTACCGGGACCTTCGAGAAACGGGCCCCAGAGGACAAATGTACGCAACCATGAAGTGCTCGAGCAGAACCCTGGGCACAGGGCAATAACATTTGTAATGACTCAAATGACCTTGTTTTAGTGAAGGCGTTTCAAAAGAGTTGGGCATCCCAGGTTTCTAAGACAGAAGCCACCGTGGAAAAATAACAGCAACGAAAAAAAATAGTTATAATCAAATAGCTCGTAATATACAGTTCATTGGTTAGAATTGACTACAGGTAGCTAACCGTTTACGGCGTGTTATCGATATCTTTTACATCACTAGTATTAACTTTACCTCTTATTCTCCAAAGCACCAACGACGACTCCAACAAGTTCAACTAAAGGAACAGAATTCTGGGATAAAGCCATTGACCTGGCCACACCCTTTGGTACATTTATAATTGTGTTGGCCGCCGTCGCTTTGATGCTTATATTCCTCATCGCGTGTATCTGCTTCTGCGTGAGTTTGCTGCATTTGATTTATTTCATGTCATTCTAACTCATTTGCTATTGTCATCGTATATGTTTTGAAGATAAGTATCCAACTTCTTTGGTTTTGATCTTTAAAATCTTTCATCTCCTCGAACCCCAAGAACAGGTTTCATATTCTGCTAACTGCAGTCCCTTCATGCCTAATGATAACCGGTGACGGGAAGTATTTTATTATTCAATTTAGATGGTGGCTATTTAATTTATTATCGCATCTATTATTATTATCCCTTTTTTTAATAGGCAGTTTACAACCAGTAAAAGTAATCTTTTCATCTGGATAGTAACATTAAAGGAACTATGAATATTTGTAAAGTCTTGATCAGTTGTAAAATTAACAAATGGTAAACACCACAGCGTACACTATTGAGTAATGATGCACGCGGGAGGCTGCTAAGCACGAAAGAAGCATAAGAGTCGCTTGAGGCGGTAATTGAGGGCGACTCTAGCTTCTTGGGAGCTCAGCAAACCTCCCAAGTGCATCCATAACTCGATAGTGTACGCTGCGGTGGTAACCATTTGTTTTTATAACATAAAAAAACAATTTATTGAGAAACATTTGCTCACTTCAGTAGCGAACGCCCATGGGCAAATAATAGACACTGAATTGGCCAATCAGAGCGCGCGCTTTATGTGATTTATGTTATATTGTAGGCAATTACCTAGATGAGTCGTCGGTACAGTGTCCGTTCTCCGTTGACTTGCAACTTTGTTTTCCATGTAAACTCGCAAACTTGCATCACGGTTGACAATCTTCATACATAAGTGAGTGCAATATGGAGTCGAAACTATCTGCGCCTCTAAAGTATAGGGGCTAAATAATGAACCAACAGCCAAAAAAACAAGTTGACATACGAAAGCGCATCGATGAGCTATTCTGGTTTTCACTTTTCAGTGCAAGTATACGAAGCTGAAGAAGAAAACTGATCTAAACTTCCCAGGGCGCGGCATGGCGATAAATGATTCCGATTGGATACGAAGCAACGATGATCTTTTAATGTGGGAACGAAATTTGCGCGCTTCGGAAGTGAAAACATCAAATGGTATTTCTAACAGGCCATACAACGACAAACGAGCGTGAAGCGGGTCTAGTAGCAACACTGAGGGGTAAGTCAGTGAATTTAATGAAAAATTGTAAAATATCGTATAACACGAAGAAAACATTGTTATTATCATTCTTGGCATGTTCATCGTCTAGGAGCAGTCATAGGAGATTTCTTTCTTTGTTTCTTTTTCATTTCTCCAACTTCCTTTTTCTCCTCTTCCTTCCTCCCTCCATCTTTCCCCCTCCCACTTAACCCCCATACCACTTAACCTGCCATCCTTCCCGTCCCTCTCTCGTAAAGCTTCCTTTCTTCGTATGTCTAACTCTCTCAGTCCAGTCTCCTTCCATCTTTTTTCCTTCCTTCTTCTCCTTCTTTCATTTCCCGTTTATCCCATCGTTTGTCGCGTTCTCTTTTTCACCCTCGCCTTTTCCTATCCATCTTTTCCTCCTTCCATGACTAATATTCCCTCCTCCTTTCTAAACCTCCTTCCTTCCCTCGTCTCTCCCCCTTTTCTTCCTTTCTCTCCCCTTGCACCCCTTTTCCCTGCCTCCATTTCCCCCTTCCATTCCTTTTTCCCTTCCCTCTCTTTTTATCTCCCTTTCTCTATATTTGTCACAATCATACTTTCGCCCATGCTTTGTTCCAGCCCTCTCTCCCTCCTTTTCTCCCAAACCTTCCATTATCCTTCTTTCTCCATCTCTCTCTCCAGCGTCCTCCTTTCTCCTTCCTCTCCCTCCCTTCGTCTTCCGTTCACTCTCTCTCCTTTTATCTTTCTTTTCCTTTCGCTAATAGCACGTCTCTTCCTCCCCCACCTGTATTCCTCTCTATTTCTCACCCATTTCTTCTTTACCTTTTCCTTCTATTTCTTTCTCTTCGCCTCCGTCTACCCGGCTCACTGCATTCTAACCACATTCCTTTTCTTTCCTTTTTCCCTCTTTTGCCTTCCCTCCTATTTCCCTTACATCCCCTTCTTCTCTTCCCCTCAGTATCATTTTTCAAGCTTATCTTCGTGTTTGTTTCATGGCGAAATCTAACGTTTAATAGCTTAGTCTCTCACATACTGCATCACTGACATAAGTGTTTATATTTGTTATTTTACAGCAGTAGAAAGAAAAAAACTAAGAAAACTGAGTCTTCAGTGGAAGCCAAGAAAATCAACAAGCCTCCAAAGTTTTTGTTTGGATGTAGGCGGACAGTTAGGTCAATGTGTGTTTGTTTGTATCTTAAAGCTTTCTTTCAGAGTTTCATATTTTCTCAACCATTCCAGTGTCATTTTGAAGAATTGTCGATATTATTTTACGGGTATACAGTAACTCCTTTGTATAGAGCTTCGTTCGAAAATTTACTTTTCCATATTTAACAATTTTACACCGAAGTGGACGGAGATTATCCACCACTTTCACTGACACTGAGGTGACGAATTGGTTCAGTATATACCACAAAAAAACCACACAACTAGTTTATTTCTGTCAATATGACGAAAAATGGTCGGGAATAAAACTCTTGACGCGCGATTTTGTCTCTTTGGCTGCTCAAAGGTGAATGGTTCTTGCTACTCACTTCCGAACCAGCCAATCAGCGCGCGCAGGAATTATATATTCTTTGATTCTCGAGGTCTTTCCTGTTGATTCGGATTTATTTTATGTTTAGAATATAACTATATTTTGCCCTTTTATCACAATAGTGATACATAATTAGCAAAGTAATACATAGTCGTTAACTTTAATATTGAGGTCACAGAATTAGGGCATTTCCATTGATAAGTTCTGAGCTAAACTGAAAGAAAAGATTCTAGCTTCCGATGTAAATGGCTCTCGAACTCCAAAACTTAAAATATACTTTCTTGTGTGCTTCCAATACCAAAGGAATTATAGAATTTTTTTGTAGAATTATAGAATTTTTTTTACAGTCGAAAGTCGCTAGCGTTTCGCGAGTATTCCACGAAGAAGCGACAAAACTGACAGGCATTGCACAAAGGTTGGGATCAGTTTTTCTCAGAACTAGTCAAATCAGCTTCAAGAAGAGAACTGTTCCATTCATTTACACTAACAGGATGGCCTAACCGATCATTTCTGTTTAAAAAAAAGCGCCATTTGATTCTAAAGAGAAGTTATGTTGCCTAGCAACTCTGTAGGTTGGGTAGTCAATAGCAGAATTAGAGATATTTATTTTGTATCATTACAGTAACAATTTTCGTAGCCAGTCTGGCAGTAGCATATTGATGATAATGGGAACCGTATTTTGTAAATAACTAATAGAGTTTTCGCGTTGTATCGATGTAGAGTATTGGTCCTTTTATGGTGTGCTCTTGAGAGATTAAGAAGGGTGGTATCATTGTAACAATGTCGTCGTTATCATAGTAACAATATCGTCGGTATCATTGTAACAATATCGTCGGTATCATTGTAGCATTGCTTATCCGGATTAGTACGCTAAGGGAGAATTGTATTCATGATGAGTACTTGAAAAAAAAAAATATACAAAACCACCAGATCTCAATAAACGCATATAGATAATGAGCATTTAGGCTTAGAACTACGCATTCGTTGGGTCAAAACGGCTTTTTCTACGATTTGTCAAATTTATCGGCAATTATTACTTTGAGTGAACGTAATTTTAGTTGCCGATATTGCAGAAAAAAGACTGTATCTAGTTACAGCCTTTACTTAACTTGAAACGTTAAGTAAGGAGGCGGCGTGGCCGAGTGGTTAGGGTGATAAACTTGTAATCCGGTGTCCCGGGTTCAAATCGTCCACCCTGCCCCTGCCCCTGCCCAACAGGATTTGCTCTTGGTTGCTCCTAGTTCAACTCCTCGGATGCGCTCTGTAAATAGCCCACTGGTCTGCCTCCTGCCAGTGGGGATTTTAAAGCACTTAGTTACATTACATTGTGGCTGAGAAGCCTTTACGGGGGAACCTCAAATAACCTATATTATTATATTGTATTAAACGTTTGCTTTGGTTCTGAACCTTTTACCTTTAAAATGAAATTTTAGCTGAGTAGCTATTGTGGTTTGATTAAAATTTCCCCCTTTGTATACCTTAAAGCGAACTCGATTTCCTTTAAGTAGTCAATGAAAGCAAACTGATATTTTATCGTTTATTTGACCGAGAACGAGTTTCTGTCATGAAACGTTGTAACCGCTTTTCACTCTCTTGAATCTGAAAAATGTTGAGAGAAGTAAAGTTGTCTTGTCTTTCCCGCTTGTAGTTACCTCTTGAAGACTTCTACCTTTGTATTTGGTTGCCTTTTGAGTTGTAAAGGTTTTTTTATAGTGGGTCAGAATTTCGTAATAAAACAATATAGTACTCACTTGGACGTTGTTCGTTGCATTTATATTGGCATTTTGTTCTGTGTATATAAGATATGGATTTACGGTTGTGGTAAAAAAAGATGACAATAGCTGTTTATTTTAGTTTAAGTTGACAGAATTTCGGTTTTAAAGGGGCTCACTGTTATTTTAGAAACCGATTGGCATATCTTTCTCTAGTTGTTAATTGACTCTATAGTTGCAGATAAACTGCAAACACTGTAGCTACGCTGCAAACGATTACTATTGATTGTTCGATTTACTTCTGTTCTATGCAACTTCGAAGACCTAGGCCATGAATTCCATCTTCTGTAGAGGTGTCCAGCTCTCCTTATCAAGCCCGTAGCATTTATTTTGGTCAACACCACCTTAGCTGGTCGAGGTAACGCCCTGTGATGAAAACTGATGGATGTAAGTGATCGAATAAGGTATAGGTGGGTCTCGATGGTGTGATGGATCTTACGGCTACCGGTTAAAATGTTGGCCATTTTACGACTAACGGTCCATATCTTTCCGTGGCGACAAAAAGAAAATTCTTTACGGCTCTAGGGGTCAGGAAGATGAAAGACCCTGGGAACGAGGTTGGTTTTGCGCCTGAGCGGCAAACGTTGATGGTAAAGGTTTCCTAGTGTGGAAAATCCGTTGAGGAAAATGGAAAGGCTTTTTGAAAGGTATTTTTTATTCATAATGACTAAACGGACCTGTTTATTTCAATAAGCATTTTGGCAACAATCAGGAACATCTAGAGCGCGTGGGTTAGGGAAAATATTTCATCAGCTGTCATTTTGAGGGAATCGCTTTTCATTTAAAATGATGTGCAAAGATTCTTACTTGGTTTTCCTTTGCACGTGAGTTTCCTCTTACTTCATTACCATCATCAGTACTTACCTTAACGAAGGGCTGCGATGCCTCTGGGCCTTCAGAGATTTGTTTAGTTTCACTTAATTGTAGTCGCACAGCCTCGTTTGCAGTTAAGTCCTCGTGGGAATTCCTGTACCCATGGTTACTTTTATTATCAAGCTCAATTGATGGCGTCATACTATCGTTTAGAAGAATGCTAATTTGACTGGGATCGTCCCGAACGTCTTTAGCTCTTTCTTGTGTTTTTGATGACACAGTTGTGGAGTCATTGTTCGAATTCCTATACTCGGGAACACTATAATCGTCTGATGGTCTAATTGTCGGACTTTGGCTTTGTGCAAGGCTCTCTTCACTGTGACTATTCGTAAGACTGTACACATCGTATAGACCTACAGATTTTCGACTTCCTCTGACAGTTCGTTTTCGTTCCTGCATTTTCAGTATCACAGGTTTTGTCCTTGACTCTGTTTGTTCAGAATTTAAGAAGTTGTCGAAGCTTGAAAGCTTGTACTTTCCACTTTTACGTAAACCACCTCTTTGTTTACCTAGTTTTGCCTTTAAAAAAGGTATTAACAAAGAGTTCCATTAAAAATGTCGTGATAATGAACAACACAATATTTTTCCGCAATAACTGTTACTCGTATAGATGTTAATCACTGTCAACAAGGCGTGGCACAGCATTTCCTGGTTTCTGGACTTAAATAGGGACATTGATTTTTTTAACAATTTTGATTCATACCAGGTAAGTGAAAAACTGCTAGAAATATCACGTGGTATTTATGTTTTGATGTTATACGAGTTGAATGAGTTTTTTGCGAGAACAAGAAGATAGTAAGATATTACAGACAATATAATTTGGATATATCAACAAAGTTGAAATGGTAAATTGGCCACCGTAACGATTACAAAAGCTGACGTTTCGAGCGTTAGCTCCGACGAAGGGATAACGCTCGAAACGTCAGCTTTTGTAATCGTTACGGTGGCCAATTTACCATTTCAACTTTGTTGATATATCCAAGTTATTTCGTTACTCCCACCGACGCAGTCCCAAACAGTTTCTTTCGAAACTATCAGCCTTTATTACAGACAATGACTGGATTTTTAAAAGAGATGGGCGTAGTGATATACTACTGTATCTATTGGTGGGCCTTTATTATCCCGCTGTTCATTGGTGGGCCTTTATTATCCCGCTGTTCATTGGTGGGCCTTTATTATCCCGCTGTTTATTGGTGGACCTTTATTATCCCGCTGTTCATTGGTGGGCCTTTATTATCCCGCTGTTCATTGGTGGGCCTTTATTATCCCGCTGTTCATTGGTGGGCCTTTATTATCCCGCTGTTCATTGGTGGACCTTTATTATCCCGCTGTTCATTGGTGGGCCTTTATTATCCCGCTGTTCATTGGTGGGCCTTTATTATCACGTATCAGTACCCGCCCATCTACAAACTTTGCATGCAAGTTGCGTCATATAGGCCCTAGAGATCTCTAGAGTGGAAACAAAAGATTCTACTGATGTAATTATATTTTCAAAGTATGGATACAAGAAATTTGATGATGTGATATGATAAGCCTGTCGGATAAATGTACTTACCACTATTATGCAAATGATTATCACCAGCAAGAATACCAGAATAATGGCAACAATGAGAATGATGACCCAAAGCTCAATGGATATTTCCTCTGTTGTGGAGCTAGTTGTGGGTAAGTTCTGTGTCGTTGGAGTGTCCTTTACTTTGACTTGAAGGCTTGTTAAAGGTAGGTCTAAAACACCAGTACTATTTGCCTCAATGAGTTTTCTTTCTACGACACTTTCATCTACAGAGGCTTGCTTCTTTACATATACAACAAAATCGACGCCGACACTGCTCTTCCACAAACGTAAAACTTGCACTGAGATGAAACCTTCAAGATCATTCAGCGCTTCGGTTAGTTTTTCTGTTATTGTTGTTGCAAGGGTTTGGGATCCCGGAGGATACTCGTATTGGGGTTTCCACGGCATTCCCAGAATCATGCGACCTTCGAATTGACTTGGAATCTCGAGCGGTGGTTCCGTTTGTGTCGAGGCACTGGATGAAGTCACTAGTACTGGTGTTGCAGTTCCAACTGTTGTTGCATCAACGAAGATTTGTGAACTCTGTCTTGTAACTTTTAAAGCTGTTTGAGGTTCTGTAGAGGCCTGAGTCTGGGTGTTTTCTAACGTAACAACGGTGATTTTAGGAGAGAAAGTTAAACTTGAGTGACCAGCAAGTGTCATGACTGAAATTACTGATTCAAGCGATTCAGTAGATTCAATGGAGTGGAGACTGGTTGCAGAAAATCGAAAAAGCTTAGAATTCACCTCTGATGATTCAAGCTTTAAAGTAACAGCTGAAATCGACGCTGGCCTGGTCTTCTTTGAGGTTACCAAGGATTTATGCATGAGTGATGCAGACCTCACACCTTTAGAACTGTACGTAACAGACAAAGACACAGTTTTCGTTGGTGAAACATTCGAGATACTGGTCAAGGTCAAATGCGATGATGATGTGATTTTTCTATCAGCCGTCACCTGGCTTGTGATCACAACGGTTTGAGGTGTAGTATTTTTTGGTGGGAACAACGATGTTGATGTTAACGATGAGTACCTTGTTGACGGTTTTCCGATAGATGGGCTCCTATTGGTTGCAGATC
Source organism: Stylophora pistillata (assembly GCF_964205215.1). Lineage (NCBI taxonomy): Eukaryota > Metazoa > Cnidaria > Anthozoa > Scleractinia > Pocilloporidae > Stylophora > Stylophora pistillata. The sequence goes on along the minus strand of NC_142528.1, from coordinate 24,307,201 downwards.
CGGGCGTGGAAGAGAGGGAAGGCCTTACTGAAGTTACAGGTAATGACAAGTTTCGATTACTCGATGCCGTCTTTGGTTGCACAGTTGATATGGTTTGACTACTTTGTTTAGAAGAGTATTTTTCACTGGTTCTCGGAACATGTGATGTACCTGGAGGTGTGGCAGTTGGACTTGTCTCGCGTTTCGATGTTATTGCCTGTGTGAATGACGGAAAATTACGAGTCAAAGTCTGTGTGGAATGTATTGACTTTGGAGGCAATGGGCGACTTGAGGTTATCATTGAAGTTGTCGAAATAAAGATGTTGAAATGACCAGTTAGTGATGTGGTACTGGATGTGCTTGGAAATGATGACTGTTGATGCGTGGTGAGTACACTGGCTTTGCTAAATCTCCCTGGTTTACTTATAATAAGCTGGGCTGAAGACGACTTCAACGCTAACGTTTCACCCACACTCGTTAAATTCAAAGTGGACATCTTGGACTTCTTGATCTGTATGGTTTTGCTCCCCAATGACAATTTATTATTTGAGATGAAAATTTCATCGGGTAATGAACTAGACGCTATTGTTGCGATTTTACTTGGAAGAGGAATCGTTGATTCGCTTGGAGCTATTGAGACTGTTTTGGAAATTTTGGAATGACCAGTAAGTGATCTGTTACTGGATATGCTTGGCAATGATGACTGTTGATGCGTGGAGAGTACACTGGCTTTGCTAAATCTCCCTGATTTACTTATGATGAACTGGGTTGAGTCGCTTAGAGCTATTGAGACTGTTTTGGGAATTTTTTCTGTTTTTGATTCGGACAATTCGCGTGAACTTTTCAAGATGAAAAAAGCGGAGGATAGTGGTGTGAACGTTCGGAACCGTGGAAGGCTGTGATCAACAATTGATGTTGTAGTCAACATCTTGCTCGTTAATGTTGATGTGGCCTTCTGCAATGAAGTTGTACCAAGTTGATGAGAATCGTGTGAGGTAGATTTGATGGTCCGCTTTATTGAGATTATACTCGACGTAACAGAGGTACGAACGTGCTGTGTGCTGTGGTTTCCAGTGTTTGGAGTTTTGAGCCTTTCCCCGGAGGTTTCCACGGATGACGACATCAAAGGACGTGCTGTGATTGTTGTCTTATGGTGCCTGTGGGTGGTTGTGGTTTGTTTAAAGTGTTTGCTGTTTAAAGCAGTAGATTTCTTGACACGCGAAGGGGGCAACGAGGATGCTTTTTGATCGGCATTGCTGCATGGAAGGGTCGAGGCTTCAACATTCAGAAAAGTCGTCGAAGATTGTCGAGTGGTCACTTTTCTCACTGATTTACTGCGTACTGACGTAATGCGTACTAAGTATGAAGCTGATCCTGTACCACTCCGAACAAAATGTGATATCACCTCTGTTGCTTGAAGATTTTGAGAAATGCCAGTAGTTTTGGTTATCTCGTCAAGAGAAGTCATTATATTAACAGAGATTCCTTTCGAGGTCGCAGATGTAGGTAAAAGAGTTGTGTCACTAGGAAACACTGTTACTTCTTCTCCGGATGTAACATGTGTGGCTTTGGTTGACTGTGAATTCAATGTAGCAATCGGCGCCGATGAGACGGTAGTTGCCTTGTTTTTAGCTGACAGATTTAAGAGACACACGCTGCTGTTATTACACGAAGTTCTTGATCTTGGGGCAATAATACCTGCAGACGACATAATCACCCGTATTGAGTTTGTGTTATTTTGAGGAACTGGTATCGTTGAGCTCCCCTGTGGTGATGACATACTGGTCACTTGTGCAACATTGTCGGCCCGTTTTGACCTTTCCGCCGAGGTAATAGTATTGGATATGTTATATTTGTAGCTGGAGGTAGCAGACTGAGGGTTTGGTGTCGTAGCGATGTAAACTGTCGTTGATGCAGCTGGAATTAACGTGCTTTCCTTTATTGAAAAAGCAGGAAAGGAGGATATCCTGCTGAAAGTTACGAGAGCTTTAGAAGTTTTTATAGAAGAGAGTTTACTGGATGATTCGTTAGTTGGAACTGTTGAGTGCACAGGGGCACCAGTGAAGAGAGTTTGGCCACGGTGAGATACTACACCACCTGTGGCTCGGATAGATGAAATTGTTATTCTAGACGATGGTTGAGGTAAATGGAAATACTCTGTTTGAAGTGACACTTGAGTTGAGTCTAGAAGCCTATCACAGACGGCAGACGTCTGGATACTGCTATTGCCAGGTGACATCACCATGATACTAGACAGTTTACTATCTTCGACTTGAGTTGTAAAAATCTTAGTGTTTGCTGGTGTGTTGGTTGACAAATGCAGTTTAATCGACGGCTGTGATGATACTTCTGTAACAGAAGCTAGCAAGGAAGTGCTTCCATTTATTCCTGTCAATTATTGGAAAATAATATAATAAGGTTAAGTATAGCCTGGATTACGAAATAGTTTCACGAGAAAAATTTGTCACACCTGTCCGCGAAATTCTTACTAACCGGAAAAAGTAAGGGAAACTTTTTAGAGAATTGTATTCCCGTGGTGGACGATAAAGCAAGGAAGCAAAACATCTCTATGTCATTCGTGGTTTTTGTCACATATATATTTGTGTTCCTGTTTCTTTAGCATAGACAGCGTTTAGCATAGGCGGCGGAGCGAGGAGCAGGGGGCAGTCCCCCCCCCCCCGTTCTTGACCGAGGATATCGCTAGCGCATCATAAAAATTAGCAAAATATTCAATCTCGTGATCTTTTCACAAATCCCTATATCAACATAGCCCTTAGCGAGATGATATCTTCTAAAAATTTTTCTTTCAACAGCTTCGGGCTGTGTTTGAGAAGCTTACCAACTGCAGCAATTCTCCATTAACCAAGAAAGCGCGTATCGACATGATTAAATCTTGTTTGTGGGAAGCTAATCGAATGCTAACCTACAAGGTTCAGAATGTGTCGGAAAAGATGAAAGTCTGTCACAAATCGATTAGGGACACACTCGAAAGTGTAAAGATTGCAAAGATGTTTGCTTGTGCCAACGAACAACGCAAAAGGGCATTTTGGAAAATTTGAGTAGGGGTATGCGCATGGCTAGGTGAAAGATAAACCCTTCTGGGATTCAGTCAAGGCTTTCTGCACGACTCAAATATAAATTATAAAGAAGTGCCACCTGACCGTCCTGGAGAAATTTCATTGCGGAATAACTATTGCGGAATAACGGTTGCACGTCAAACGCTGCTTAAAAAAGTCACTTTGTACAGAGATCAGTCTGCTACTCAAGGAAAGTTACATCTCCCAGTTTTATCGTGATGTTTTTTAGACGGTTTTTCTGTTGGATGTTTGCTCGTTAATGAATTTGCAATTTTATTTTTAGCTTGACTCTAAAAGGCGAGTTATTCCTAGGAAAATACTTTTAACATCTTAAAGTGGAAAGTTGCAAGACACGCGACATGTTTTTGAAAGACTGTTGCAGAACAAACTGTTGGGAATATGTTGCTATTTCAGCAAAATTTTCTGTGACAAGGCTACGGCCTACATCATGAAGAATAAATTACATGAAATCACCCTGATTTGAAAAAATTTACGCCAGTCAATTAACATTCGCTTAGTATATGCGAAATTAATGGCACTCGATTAATGTTCTCACAAATGTTGAAATCTACAGTCACAGGGAAACTTCGCGATGAACTAATCGACATATATATATTTTTTCAATTAGCGAGGGATGCTTAGTTCAAAGCACCTGAGACGCTTTTAAGGCTCATGAATCAATAAATAAACTTTATTCTTAGCGGATGGCAATGTGAATTACCCTGAGTAAACAACTGGTAGTCTTCTGTTACCAAAACAAACAGCCTGTGACATATTCCTGTCAAACTTAAAATTAGTCGCACAAATTAAAGTTTAAATTTTAACACCACTTGGTAATATAAATGAGTTCCTTTATCTTTTATTTTTCGATCCAGTTTCTTCGAACAACGATTTTTTAGGAATTCAGAAAGTCTTGCTGCCGAAAAGTTTTTAGAAACTTATGTTATGAAAAACCTTTTGTTAAAAATTATGTTCAAATTTATGTAGAGCACTCTAGACAGGGAGAATTCTGAACTGAAGGGCGCGAGTATTGGCTTATCAACGATGCAAAAAACTCTAAATAAAGCAAACAGTTAAAAATGCTATAGAATTCTCTAAAATCCCTATTTTGACGATTGGAATTAAAATTTATTCAAAGCAGAGGTTTATTTATGAACAAAACAAAGTTCCAAATTTCTTGAAATTATCATACCAAGCAGGAAACTTACCAAGAACTGCTGGAAAGAGCCTCCAAGTAATTGTTAAAATCCAAGCAAATGTCGACGTGGCAAATTGAGACATTTTCTCTCTCGGTAAAATAATCCTTTTCCCTGAATTTTTCCCGCTGTAAGACCGAGGCTAGACCATCGCTGGATAAATTACAACATGAATTATTCAGCATTTTTCAATTTCCACGCCGATCATGCTATTGTTTTTGGCTCACCTGTTCGCTCTGTGGGGTAGCCTCCGACAAAAGCTGACCTTTAAACGGAGCATTTCATCACAAACCCAAGAGGCATATGGTTCAAAAACAAAATTGATGTTTGTCGAATCAAATTTATCTTCGCGTGCATGAATTATCTAATCTGAGATGATGATCATTCAAAAAGATCAATGAAAATTATTTAAGATTTTTCTCTAGTAAACAAAATTTCCTTTTTTGGTGTCATATCAGAAAACAAAAAGTAATTAAAGAAATTAAAATGATTGAAAAGTGAGAGGAACCTCTCCATTAGCTGTTACAGTACCTTGACCTTCGTTATCTAATGAAAGTAGTTTAGATCTCAGGTTTTCATTAAAAGTGGATCTCTTGCGACCTTGACCACCGCCCTTACCGGCCGCCATTTTGAAAACCTAGACGCTCGAGGGTGTGTCGGCGTGGGGGGGGGGGGGGTGGTTTTTTATTTATTTATTTATGGCGACCGAGGACTGGGAACAAAAAAAGGAAGAACACGGAGAAAGTCTGGGGGAGTAATCGACTGAACTTAGTTGGACGTCAAATCCCGGGATAAAAAAGCCCTTACGCACTTCTCAAAGTTGAAAGCATGATGATCCTTGTTTGGTGATATTCCAATGGAAAAAAAGGCGGTGGAGGTTGTCAGTATCAGCGTTCGTTCGTGTCATCGCAACATGCGAGTGATCAAATGGCAAATGTTGATGTTAACACGCATACCGCTAGATTCAGATTCATGCAAACAATATATTAAAAGTAATTTTCTGATTAAGTATCTGATCAAGCAAACCGAAGTGAATAGAACTTCCTGTTGAGAAGTGTACAGCAAAGAATATGGAACATAAGGAGCCACAGACTTTGACGTCACAAATGAATAAAGGGGGCAAGTTTTTAAAGAAACTTTGGTGCTGATGGGTGGGGGTAACGAGGTAATTTGGTTTTATCAACTCAGTTGATCAAAGGGAATGACAAAGGGCTAACGTTCAAAACACCAGCATTTTAACTCTCTATGGTGGCCAATTTACAATTTCAACGAAGCTGATAAAACCAAATTACTTTGACATCGCTGGTGGGTAGGTATGCTTGAATAAAATATTTTCTTTTTCATAATCATTACTTCTAGAAAGTTGAAGAAGTTTGGTAAGTTTAAATTAGTGGTTTAAGGTATGAATTTATAAATATTGAACAGGGAAAATAATATTTGGGGATCTTTTTGTATCTAAGCCCTATATTATGCACTGCATTTAAACAAAGGAATTGAAACCTAAACCATATAGAACAATCCCTCCCTTAACATATAACTCCCAAGATCTAACTGTTATTTCTCCCCTCTAGCTGCTACATGTTTCCTAGTAAGTTAGTTATGAGAATTCGGTGGTAGATCAAGATAACACCTTCATAAGTTTGATTATTCTCATTACCTGTTTGCTGGATAGTGTATGGATATTGTAAAGAGAAGTTGTATATTAAATGCTTCTATGAGTTAATGGAGAAACACCTAATCCTCTCCTCTCCCCCCCAAAATAAAAGAAATTCATGCAACAATTACAGTTATTGTAACAGGGTTCATACACTTTTGACCTTTTAAAATTCCATGACTTTCCATGACTTTTTCCATGACCTTTTGAAAGATTCCATGACCTAAGGTAAGCAATAACTAATGGTATTGTTCTCAGACAGTAATGTTAAAAAAACAATTTATGTTTGCAAACATTCTCACAATGCATGCTTGTTTATTTCTGATGAAATTAAATCTGACTTTTGGACTTGTCAGTTAACTTTTCAACTTTGGGTCTTATTGCCTTTCACTCATAGAGAGCATATTGATTTTCCATGACTTTCAATGACCCACACCTAAATTTCATGAGTTTCCAGGCCTGGGAAATCAAATTTTGAAATTCCATGACTTTCCAGGTTTTCCATGACCTGTACGAACCCTGAGTAAAAACTCATGTCTAAGAAACTAGGTTTTTCAAGTTAGCCTCCATAGGTTCTTGTATAAATGGTGTGTACTGTGGAATTAGGCTACCTAAGTACGTTTTTAATCAGGTTCATTCAAGAATAAAAATCAAAATTTCTGTAACTTAAAAAAAAAAACACAACTTGTATTAATGGGTGAGGGTGTTACACTATGCTGTATGCCAGTCTCATAGTGCTCCTACTTTACATGGTTAACCTACCCACACACAGTTATGGATGTATTGACAGTAAAATATTGTGTTCTTGTAACACTGCCAGTGTTCTGGCTAGTTTTTATCACGGTGACCGTTTTTGTATCACGTGTGATGTACTGTATATTAATTAAAAAAACTCTATGTTCTATAAATAAGAACCTAAATTGAGATTTTAGCCTAGATTGTTTCTCATGTAAAGGGTGTCTAACTGGGAACTTTTAGCCCAACAGGTTCTTCAAGTACAGTAAATTGTTTGAACCCGGGGGTAACATGTGAAAGTGTAGTGTGATTGTCTGGGTGAGTGTAGTCCTGAGAAGGACTGTTGTCGGTGGTGATGACTGTTGTTTCGCCAACCTATGCAGAAGTCATCCTCAGAGTCAAGTGAATAGTTGTTGTCAGTAGAATGTTCTTAGTTTATTCCTTCTCAGGTCCACCCTCACCCAGATGATTGCATTACACTTTCTCAATTCTTTCAAGTTTAGGTTCTTCTATGCTGGCTTTTACTGTATGTCACTCATGATTGCCCCTCATCTAGTGAGCTGTCAGTAAGTATCGTAAGAGTAGTAAATAGTTATAGTAAATTGTTCATTAAAAAACCATAACTTGCAGCTATAAGGTGAATCACTTGTGTTATATACAACATGTTTAAAAATTCAAATGACAAAAATTCCTAATTATACTAGTATTAATTTTCTATTTACAGTTGTTGTTTAATTGAAAAGTCTTATGTCTTAATAATCTGTTGCTAGGCGCATTAAGATTAGAACTGCACCCTATAAGCATCTATTTATTATTGTTATTATTATTTATTAAAAGTGCATTATGAAAGTATTTCTAAACCTCTTTGTTTTCACATTCAGGATTGAGAACATACACCTAGTCCTAAAAATTAATTATAACACAACCAAAAGTAATCACCACAGCCAATAGGTGAAAATATCCAATTAATGTGCAAGTGCTTCTTCAATTAAATATTTATTACATACCAGAACATAGAATTGTTTAGCACTCATTACAAGAGTCATTCAATAATGCCCTTATACTTTTAGAAAAATTGCAATTTAAAATCTCAATTCAAATCTTAGCTCTGCATGTTGATTTAGTCATAATCCTGTTGCGTGAGTGCTTTTAAACAAAACAGTTGGAAGGGAAACTCATTGACCCACTTTTTGAGTCCTGTAATGAATCTGAATAAAGGATGCACGTTTCTTGCAGGCAACCCCACAGCATTTTGTCAAATGTCCATAATAGTCCCTTGTATCCATGTGTACTCCCAAGTGGGGGGAGGCCTGGTGAAAGTATGGTGTCTTTTCCAAGAAAACAACAGAAAGACCCTTAGAGGCAGGAATCAAATCTAGAACATTTCCCAACAATCCAATTTGCTAACAATTACTTGCAAATCTGTCTACCTTGGCAAAAAAAATATCTTTTAAGATCATTTCTCCTTAGAGAAGTGGGAGTAAAAACCAACAAAATAGAATGAAAGAAAATGCAGAGAAAGGCCAGAAACTTCTCCCTAGTCATTCAGGGCTTCAACCAAACCTCATAGTTTCAAGTAGGGTTTGCTTCATTCTTCTGACTGTTTTTTTTTTTTCCATTAGCAATCATGTGATTGTACTCGAGGGATTGTTTACTTTGAAAATTGGACAAATGCAAAATGAATAAAAAAAGGAAAGCTTTAAATCTCCAACAGTTTTCATACACAGTGATGTACAATTGCAATACAGGACTAAAATGACTATACATCTAACATATCAAATAAAATACAGGAATACAATGACTAAATGCTGAACGGCCATTGGGAATGTCACACAAACACAAAATATTCAGAGCAAAATACTTTAATAATTATATGTTGAGTATTTTTTGGAGTCCTATAAAGATGTTCGTTACTTTACCATAGCTTAGGTTATTCTACTTTATCCTCAATATTTTACATTTTATATTAATTCTTAGATAATTCATATGTTAATTGTTTAATTACCAAGTTTTGATTACTTTATTATTTATATGTATTTGTGTTTATTTTTAATTTGTTTTTCAGGGCCAAAACCTTATCAGTATTTTATACTGTCAAGTGCCACCCTCGAAACATAGAGTTGATTTTTTGAAGGTGTACCATTTGTCAGTCATAATTGCTGAACAATGAATTGATAAACTAATACCTCATTCACACCTCCACCAAAACATGTTTCATTAACTCAAGTTTAACTGAATGAAAATCAGAAACAGAGAATTGAAAAACTGAATTTCCCACAGGTTTCAAGTACTTGCCAACTTGTATTTTGATGTGCTACATTTGAAGTTGACAACCAGCTTCTTTGATCATTTAAGAAACACATTTTAAACCATGTTTAAAACAAAAACAACTTTAAAGCATTTTTAAGCTTTCGTGTGAATAGGCTACAAGTTAAAACAATTAAGTGTCAGAAATATATTCCAATGATAGTTTCACTGATTATTTCAGCCCTTCATTTACTGATTTTATTCCGCTGCTTGACAAGAGTCATCTTTCTTAAGACTCCTTCTTCGTTCCACCTCCGCAACAGACCATAAGTAATGATGCATATCGGACTCTCTGATGTCAAGTTCATCCAGATCCTCTCTCTCCCCTTCAGGGTCATCACAGCTACCCTGAAGATCAACCATTCTTGATTCAAAATAACCATCCATCAACTCTTCCTCAGAATAGCCATTCCTCAGCAGGTGTTCTATCAGAGCATCATTATCATCCAGCCCATTGTCACTGTAAAACTCTGGATCATCAGAGGGATTACTCTGCTGGCTGCTGTCAAGACCATCCACATGCAAATTGTTTGGCATTGGCTCCCCAAGAACAACTCCACAATTACTTTGGTTAGTTGAAGAACTGCTTGGACATGATGAATCAGCCAGGGTGTTTACAATAGAAGAACTGTTTTCACTTGAGCTGCAAAGCTGTTGTGTTTTTTCCTTATCTATACGTGCTTTAGCCATCTGTATCTTTCTCTTGCGATCGTTTTCTGCGCATTCTTTCCTCTTCATATACAAAGACTTAACTGCAGACAAATCCATCCTTCCACAGTTTTTGTGAAAATCAACAATGTCATCAATATGCCTGGCAATAGCAGTCGGCTTGAGAGATTTTGGAATCCAGGGTACATCTTTTGCCAGTTCAACTAAACCCCTTCTGGAATTCTTCATTTGTGATTTTACCTGGTGGTATGTGACAGAATTTTTACCCAAAACGTCTACGATCTTTTCTTTGCGTGGAGTTATTTTTTTACCATCCAGTACAATAAGAACCAAAGCCATAGCAGAGGCAAAATGATTTCTTTCACCGGCCAGACTGAAGTACTGAAAAATGTGAAACAAATCAAAGCATGTCTGTTCAGCAGACCTATCCTCAACATCCAACTGTGCAAGAACACGCCTCAGCGACAAATCAGTTTCAATCGGTTCCAAGTGGAGATCAAGAGCTTTTAAAATGATTTTCACCGATTTACCGAGACTAAACATATTACACTGCGCGATCTCGGCCATACGTCTGTAGTTTATCTGCATGTGATTCCTCCTGCAAACGATAAACAGGCAACTCGCAACAAGAACGGGTGTGTGACGACTTACGTGTCGAATTTCTCCTGACTTCATTCTTGATGCTACAGTAGTCAAAAGAAAATCCTTTGCTTCTTTTACAGTTTCGTTCGAAAGATTCATGCGCTTTGCAAGCTCGTAAAGGAGCTTCTGAAGACGTTTTTTATACTTTGAAGTATCGCTTGTCGGTAATCGCTGCCTCACCATACTTGGCAGATCGAAACGTCCATCAAACTTAGCTGTACCATCAGCTGCCATGGTGGTATAGCCATTTTGACGATCAACATCAAAGTTGTAAACTCTGCTCTCCACAACAGCTCCACACTCTGTACAAACTAATTCTCCTCCTTCTTCCGCATCAACTGCCTCTATGAGGCAAACGGGACACTTCGACGGCATTTTTTCGGCAGGCCTGTGGATCGCTCTCGATTAATTAATGAGATATGAAAACGTCGAGGAAACGAAATGGCTTTCGCGGAAGAGGTTCCATGTTACAGGCGTTACCGTCACTAGTGCCAGTGTCTTATCAACTATGGTTGACTAGTGCCAATCTATCTCTTAAAAAACAAGGTAAATTTGGCCCTCGTTTCAGATTTTAGCTTTGAAACTCTTTACGGTGGCCAATTTACATTATCGACTCAGTTTATAAAAGCAAAATTACCTTGTTATACTCCCCCACCGATGCAGCACCACAATTTCTTTAGGATCTTACCCCTTTATCCCCTAAAAATATTGACATCAGCAGAAGAATAGGTCCGCAATGCGAACTAGCTATGAAAGAAGCAATTGACGGACAAACTAAAACAAAACAAAAAAAAACAAAAAAATGAAAAGTGAAAAGAGAGAAGTAAAAAACTGTTTGATGGGCAGTTGCAGCTCAGTGTAAATCATGGGGGAAACTTCTCTTATAAGACAATTGAAATAACCTGGATGATGTCTGCCATCGTATGTTTCTTTCGTAACTTGGATCGGATAGTGCAGTCGGGGCGCGGGTAGTGCAGTCGGGGCGCAGGGATTTTGCCGCTCCTATAAGCACAACCATTGAAAAAAAAAAACATCTTTTTCTTACATAGTTGATAAGGCCTTTAAGATATTCTACTCAAAAGTTCAACCGATCTCGACGATTTTCGCTCTCGAGCTGAACACCTCCTTTTACGCGAACTTCGCTCATCCAATCCTTCCTTCGCACTGTGTACGCTAGTTTTTGGTATTAAATCCTCCGCAGCCTTTGGCCTGTTGCATTGCAGAATCTTCCGCCGGAAAGCTGAGTACACCTCCTTACTTTTCCTTTAATATCTTTCCTCTGTCATTTGTTCCTTTCCCTGACGCTGGCATTTTTATTTTACCCCTCTTATGTTCTCTCACATGTGTGCGAATCAACTTAAATGAAAAAATATAAAAATCATGCAATTCATTTGGGCTTCTTTGAATGCAAATTTACGCCAACCTCGCTGTCAAGATATTTTCGCTAGACTGAATTTGCAAGTGAAATCTTTCAACTCATTTCCATTTTATGTTCCTAGTGGTGAGAGCTGTTTTAGGTCGTAGGAAAGAAAGAATAAAGAAAACTCGCCAGTTAATCAAATCCTCCGTCCAAACATGGACAGACAGAATGAGGAGACACTACTTTTACTTGGAATTGGACCTGAACCAACAGTTTTTCCAGGCAAAACACACGGTAAGATAGAAGAGAAAATGTGTGGTTAACTTCAGTTCAACGCGCTTAACGAATTAGGGAGACTGTGATAGTTAGGTTTCCTTTCAAATTGTGTCCACCACAAGCAATTCCATACTCATATCTTCGTTTGACAACGGTAAAAGATTTATGGGAACATGTTGACAGAGAAATTTATCAACAAATTGCATCAGTCCGCCCAACCCGAACAGTGGGTTAATTGGCGAGAGCGTCTTCGCTAGGCAATAAACCGAATTTGTAAATGAGATGTTTTAACTGATCTCGCTGAATTGGGTTAAGAAATCTTGACTAGGTGAGGATTGCATGCATGCAGGAAACGTTTTGTTTTTTTCTTTATGACCCTGATTGCATTCTTATAAGTAACAGTTCAACGCAATACGACAAACCTCAGTAAATTAATAACGGCTTTGTTTCTTTCCCTCATAGAGGAAGTAATATGGATGAGGCATCATAAGCCAAGCATGAGGGTTTACAGAAATGAAAGGGAAAAAAGGAGAGAATTATGTAAAGGTAAGCTTCTGAGTACAGTTGTTTGAAACAGGTTTAAAATCTGTACACGTGACTGCTATCTTAAGACACCTACCAAATAACGTTATCATTCAGGCCAAAAACCAAAATTGTCGTGTTAGGTAACGCGTTTGCTTGTGTCAGTAAGAAAAATGATTATAAACGATATGCAAATACTTAGATCAGAGGATTCATGGACACAAAGGTATGTCGCTAACAAAGAATGATCGCAATGTTCAAACATGGCTCTGCGCTTTGCTTAAAGAGTTTTGGTTCTTTGAAGTGTTGCCCTTTAATTAAAAACTGAAAAGTGCGGAACAACTCTTCCTTTCTTTTGTTAGCCTAGAAAGAATGTTAAGGGATTTTTTTTTTTCAAAATGAGGATTGAAAGTTTTCAATTGTATTTGAGAAAGTGCAGGGCACGAAGCATGCCAACCATTCGTCCTCAATTGTTCCAAAATTTCGACCATCTGTGAGTCGCTTTGTTCAGGTTTCGTATTTTCAGGCCATTTGGCTCCGCAAAAATGTCATTTTTCAATTATTTCAAAATGAGCCTGTCTTGTCTAGATGAACTCTCCCATAAGCCTGGTGGCTTCTTGGGTCTCCTCGCCTTCTAACTGTTATCGCTGTAATTAACTATTTTTTAATTGTTAAAATAAGGCAAATAAAGATGATGATGATGATGATGAACTTTGCAATTCTAGATCTCAAACATATGAATTTTCATCAACAAGAACAGGTAAAAAATATTCGAACCCACAGGTAGTGCAAACTTAGAGGGCCGGTTATTTACACGAGGTCTAATCCAAACTGCGGTTTTACGCAAGCAGTGAGCCTCAGAAATTCTCTATGATGATAATAATAATAATAATAAGCATAACAATAGGCATAATAATAATTATAATAATCATTTAAAAGCGCTAAGTCGACTACTTCTTCATAGCGCTTTACAATATCTACTCTATGTTGTAAGAAATAGACAACTTTTTTAGAGACATGTTTCGGCATGCTTATGCCATCTTCAATCAATGAGTAACAGAACGCGAGTAATTATATAACAGACAAGTAGATGAATAAAATATCTACAGTATGATGTAATACAAAAGCGGGTACTAATTACAACGTGACACCAAACATCAAAGGTGTGAACTAAAACGCTAGAAAAGTGTTATAATGCTGTAATTGTTTGTTAAGTTCAGGTTTGATCTTATTTATATAAAAAGCTTCTTTGAGTTTTAAATCAATAGAGTTGTTAGCAGAATCCAGAATACTAAAGCAAGAAAGGGTGTATTTGTTCTTACAAGAAGGAGATGTGTTGAAATGCTTAAAAATATGCGAGTTTTTATCGCTTTCCGTGTGCTCCTTTATCCTAGTAGAGAAGTGGCAACTAGTTTCACCAATATAACGGGAATTACATCCCGCACAAGAAAATTGATAAACTACCATGGATTTTAGAGCATCAGGAGTACGATCTTTGACACTGAACATGTCGGAAAGTTTCTTAAGATCGTTTTGAAGGCCGGAAGAAGTGTTGTTGATTTTGTAGATACGGTCAATAAGAGTTCGGATAAGGCCAGTTTTGTAGCATGATGGAATAAAACTAAAGAAATTTGTTAGGAGACCAGTGTAGGTTTTTTTTTATGAAAAACTGAAAAAACACAATCATTCGAAGAGTTGTCAATAAATATATCTAGAAAGGAGAGTTTACCATCATTCTCTTTTTCGAAAGTGAATTTTATGTTGGGGTGCTGTGAATTAATGTAATAAAAAAATGACACAGCATCCTGTTCATTGTGGAAGACACAGAATGTGTCGTCAACATAACGCCTATAAAATAGAAGGTGAGTCGAATGGTTAAAATTATTTAGCCATGTTTCCTCGTGGCAACCAAGAAAAAGATTAGCTAGGATGGGTGCTAACGGAGAACCCATCGCTACCCCATCAACTTGGTCATAAAATTTTCCATTAAAAAGATGAGTCTCAGCTGTAGCGAATGAAAACAGTTTCTTGAGGTCTGATTTTTTTTTTATGGAACATTTAGGGTTATGCTTGAAAATAAGATCAACAGCGATATCGATAGTTATAAATTGGATAATTGTAATTATTTGCTTTATGGGCAAGCTTCACTGGTTACCAATTCAATATAGAATTATATCGATAGTTATAGTTATCAATATTGAGATAGAATAAATATATGAAGTTCATATATTTTGAACTGCGGTATTAGATACGTATGATGCACGATCCTCGCAGTAGATAGCGCTATTTATGCAATAGCGAAAATCAGACCTGAAAAATATCAGGCCTGTACGGGACTCGAACCACTGACCTCTGCGATACTAATGCAGAGCTCTACCAATTGAGCTAACAAGCCAACTGGGAGCAGGCCGTTAAGTTGATTCGTAATAAACCCGTGAAAGTGATAAATGAGATAGAATAAATATATGAAGTTCATATATTTTGAACTGCGGTATTAGATACGTATGATGCACGATCCTCTCGGTAGATAGCGCTATTTATGCAATAGCGAAAATCAGACCTGAAAAAAAATCAGGCCTGTACGGGACTCGAACCACTGACATCTGCGATGCTAGTGCAGCGCTCTACCAATTGAGCTAACAGTGGTTCGAGTCCCGTACAGGCCTGACTTTTTTCAAGGTCTGACTTTCGCCATTGCATAAATAGCGCTATCTACTGCGAGGATCGTGCATCATACGTATCAAATACCGCAGTTCAAAATATATGAACTTCATATATTTATTCTATCTCATTTATCACTTTCACGGGTTTATTACGAATCAACTTAACGGCCTGCTCCCAGTTGGCATGTTAGCTCAATTGGTAGAGCGCTGCACTAGCATCGCAGAGGTCAGTGGTTCGAGTCCCGTACAGGCCTGATTTTTTTCAGGTCTGATTTTCGCTTTTGCATAAATAGCGCTATCTACTGCGAGGATCGTGCATCATACGTAGTTATCAATATTGTCTGTTATATAATTACTCACGTTCTGTTACTCATTGATTGAAGATGGCATAAGCATGCCGAAACATGTCTCTCAAAAAAGTTGTCTATTTCTTACAATATTTATCATACTTGCTACTGCTACGATCTACTATAAGATTAAAAAAAATACAACTTAATAAAAAAAGAGATTAAATAATAATTAAAAAGGAAATTATGGTATAAATTGTTAACTAAAGGCAAGTTTAAACAAATAAGTCTTCAAGTCCTTTTTGAAAACAGCCAAAGTGTTTGATCATCTGAGTGACAAAGGTAGTTCGATCCACAGTTTGGGGTCAGCAGCTGAAAAAGCTCTGTCACCATATGTCTTCAAAGATGTCCTTGGAATGCTCAAGAGTCTTGAGTGAAGCAGAGCGTAGTAAACGAGAACTGGTATCATAATGTAAAAGTTCAGAAATATTAGCAGGAGCTAAACCATTCAGACCTTTGTAGACTAACAGGATTATTCTAAAAGTAATTCTATTTTGAATTGGTAACCAGTGAAGCTTGTCCAGAAAGCAAATAATTACAATTATCCAATTTAGAGGTTATGTGGGCATGAATCAGAATTTCAGTGGTGTCCTGGCTTAGAAGAGAAGTTTGTAGAAGAGTTTGTCCTGGCTAGAAGAGGAGTTATTTAATCAAATAAATGTCCTTTCACTATTAGCTTTCGGTCATCATGACACTGTTCGCAAAAAATGTTCAGATGAAAGAATCGGTTAAATTCAAATTCAAGAGTTTCTGAACGCGGTTTTGCTAAACAACGGCTAAACTTTGTTTAAAGAACCGGCCCATAGTGTTCTACCATGGATAACCTCGTACTTCATTAAACTTGCAGTTTTTTTTTTTTTTGAAGAGACAACGGCGAAAACAACAGATCATTTTTGTGATTGATGCTTTGTTTTAGAATTGCATGGGATTATACGGAAAATTTTTGCGACTGGACTACACTCCGACTTATATTGAAGTTTTCTGTGCAAGAGTTAAACACACTGCCATCATATTTGTGGAAATGGTAAGATTTCCGCGCAGCTCCGTACTATTGTGAGACAAAGCTGTCGACCGAAAGGCAATCTATCGTATTCGCCACTGTTTTTCTCATTCAAGAACTGTGTGCACAATAAAGTATGCCTGGGCTGTGCGGAAATCTTACCGTCGAAGGTGAAGAGGTTCTCGAAAACGTAATTCAACTGCTGGATGCAGTTTACGTCGATGCGCCGTCGAGCTCTAAAAAACTAGATTTGAATCAATACGAGACAATTCCTTGGGAGAATAAGTGCATCGATCTCGCATTAAAGCCGAGGGTTTAATGAATTCTGATCACTGCTACAAAAAAGAGGAACCGGCACTTGATTAAAAATTTGTATGAAAAAAATTTCACCTATGTGTACTACGTTCACTTGTTGGGGGTGATCATCAAAGGTTTAGACAATGAATTCAGAGAGGCAAAGCGAAATAAATGTATTTACAGAGCCTTACCGGTACCTTGATCACTTTTATTTGCTATAGCCATGGTAAATTGAATTTTTCCAATTTTAAAATGTTCGTTTGCGTTTCATTGCAGTCCTCCAATATCCTTGTGGCCAGCCTCGTAGATGTGGACCACAAGCTTGGAGACTAAAATCAGGATCGGACCGAAGTAATGATACTTAGTTTTTGGAAACACAGCCTGCCTAAGTTTAAATCAGTCTTAAAGGTAACAACAGTAACTTAAACCTACTCAGTACGTTTCCTGCGGAACGAATTTGGTCACGAATTGCTTTGAAAACACAAAACAAAGCGCTCAAGTTAAGTAAGTTTTATCGTCCGGTAATGTGCAAAATTTGTTTCACGTTAAGTTTAGACCATTCAGTTTTGGGAAGAAGGCTAATGGAAATAATTTGGCAAGGTAAACACAATCAAGCGATTTCTTCCAAACGTTCAAAATGTCAGTGAGAAAGCTAAGCTGTTAAGGAGGGACACTTCCAGTGACTGCTAAAACGTCGAGGATTTTGAAATGCCAATTTTAAACGAATGATTGGCAGCTGTCGGCCGGGAAGGATACCAACAGTGATTGCTTGAAAAGTTAATCTTTAAGATCGTGTTGCATAACTTGAAAAACGTTACGGCGTAATCCCTGCTGTCATGCAGAAAAATGGCAATGATTCTCTTTTTAATACTCGAATGATGCTTTGCACTAATTTTGGCTTGGCAGTCACTGCAAATGCTTTTTTTAGTGTGTGTCGTTAAACGTTCTGGAGGAATATCTCTTTTCAAAGTATCAATTCTCCACTCCATTGTCACAGAGGTAAATTTTAGGTACAGTCAACTTTGCTGTTGGTCGGAAATGCCATAAATAATTAGTTATTATACTCAAGTTCTTTTGTTATTTTATTTTGTAAATCTTTTCGACTTCGTTCGGTCATATTATTGATTTAGACTTATTAATCTATGTAAACATGTTTTATTAGTAGCAAGGAGTTGTAATAAGTGAATAAAAGTACAAATAAATATAAACTTCGTTTCGACAATGTCTTTTATTTCGTATACAATTAAAAAATTTGCAAAGGGCCTGGTAACAAGTCAAAATATAGGCTATCTCTTTTACTTTTTTTTGCGTATGAAGGGTTGCCGAGAGGAAAAAAATTTCTGCAGATTTGAACAGCATCTAGCATTAAAACAGAAGTATACTTGTTTTTTGATGGGAGAAAATCGTCAGCATGAACCGAGATTTTTCCCGCCAAAAGACTTAGTATATTTTTTGATCGATCAAAACTAGACAATTCAAAGGCGCAGACTTTTTTTCCAGGAACAATTTTCCCGCCAAAAGACTTAGAATATTTGCAAACATTTTTAACTTCTCAACTATTTTACCAAAGGGAAGAATAGGTTGCCCTTTTAAAAGCGCAGAATTTACTGGCAAACATCGCTTGTCTGTTCGTAATCTCTTTACTAATCAGGTAAAACGTGACTTTTGACAAGCTTTATTTCAGTCAACAGAATTCTTGAGTCCTCCAGCACCCTCTTTTGTTGAATCTTCTTGCTTCATACGATCTTGAAATCTTTCAAATCTAAAGATGTTAAAAAAATAATTTAGTAACAGTACCCTCAGTATATTCTGAACAAAACTAATCTCTATGACATCTATTAAAGGGATTTTCTCCTTGCGTTGTTCCCCCGGCTGTATGAGCCATAACGACTATGCTAGATTGATTTTCAACTTTCACGTTGCGACGACGACTAAAACTTAAATTTAAGGAATCTAACACATTTTAGGGAGTAAATCCAAGGTATACAATTGGTAACAATTTCAAAGGTATTTTTCCCTGGCCTTTAAAATGGGTAGGACCGAAAGAATACAAATCATTTGCCGTTAAAGAAAAATTCTCATTCTTCAAATAATTACTAAGTATTGTAAGAAATATACAACTTTTTTTAGACACATGTTTTGACATGCTTATGCCATCTTCAATCAATGAGTAGATAAATAAAATATTTACAGTATGATGTAATACAAAAGCGGGTACTAATTACAGCGTGACAACAAACATGAAATTAAAGGTGTGAACTAAAATGCTAGACTAAATGTTACCCGCTTTTGTATTACATAATACTGTAAATATTTTACTCATCTACTTGTCTGTTATATAATTACTCACGTTCAGTTACTCATTGCTTGAAGATGGCATACGCATGCCGAAACGTGTCTCTAAAAACAGTTTTATATTTCTTACAATATTTATCCTACTTGCTACTACTACGACCTTATGAAATTACTAAGTATTTCGTATGGTTTGAATTGAACAATGGGTTAAACTTTTTAGCAGTAAAATGATTGGAACAAAACTAAACGTCTCTGTTTGCCTTCTACACACATGTAGATGACATAAATTGAGTCAGCTGACTTTTTCATTCTCACGATCTGAATATCCACACCGACTGTGACACATTTTTATGGATTTTTGCGCAAAATCGAACCATATCCGGTGGTTGATATTCTTGTTTTCTCATTACTATACACCGAATGCAAATTGCGTCCAATTTGAGTTGCCATTGTTCTGGACTCACTAGCCTCTCACACATGTAATAATCCTTTTGTGTTTCTACGCGAAGACGAGGCTAGTCAGTCCAGAACAATGGCAATTCAAACTGGACGCCATATTTGCATTCGGTGCATTACGCTTGCAGATAATTGATATTATAAGAAAAAATTCCTAGTTGGTCAATCTTAGAAGTGGACAACTGTGGATGGGCTAAACACGAGGTTCACGGTGAAAAACAAAATTAACTCTGATTCAATTCACTTTTTCTATCATTCGTAGATAAAACATAGCGGTAGGAGAAAGAATACTTCCCCTCCCTCTCTCCCGTTGCCCATTTTTCCACTTAACACTTACTCCCTTGGCAAATATTTCCTCGCCCCAATCCTCCACTGTTACCAAATCTAAGATGGCGGCCTAATACGAAAATGTGCACTCGTGCGCCCAAAATACGCCGGCACTGCAAGCTAACTTTCACTTGTTCCCGCACCCGATGTGCTTCCAACAGAGTCAGAGGAGTAGCAGACATCCTTTTTAGAATGGCGAGTCGGCAAACAGCCACAATAGCCACAAGTTGCTCCACTGACCTCATGAAATCCTCGCATTCTCCACAAGCGCATTTCCCTCTTTCTATTCCTCGCACATCCTTGCCCATTCTCAAGTTTTCACTCTGCAACGCCACGCAATTAACTGCTTTGTGCGCAGACACGGTTATGTGAGCAACACTTCCGGTCAGTTATTTTCACTTCCCGTTATTTTTGTCTTGGAGGAGGTGGGGGGAGGGTCAGATCCTTTTTGTTTAGGCATTTATGAAGGGTCATGCATTAATCCAATCTGGAAAGTGGGAGGGCCACGACTTTTTTGGCAAAAAAATTTCTAAAATACCCCGGCCCACCCCCCCCCCTCCCAATAAAAAACGTACCTTCCCTAGTTACACGACGCGATCTTATCAATATATTTAAAAAATCTGTACATGTTTCTTCAACTCATTTGGCGCATTCTTAATTCAAGGTGGCTTGTAAAAGTTTATCACCTTTTTATCTTTAAAATTGTGGACCAAGTCTACGGAAAAAATTGGCAGTGATAAAGTGAGACCATGATGTGTTTAGGACTGACCTTGTTCAGTGTTATATTAACAATTGGGTAATAGCGTTAACGCGGCCGAATCGAAGAGAACGTTGAATATGGACATTTAGGATAATAAGACGGATACACTCGCGGTAAAAAAAAAAAAAAAAAGTCGTTGCAAAGAAAGCGTCAAACGCCAAACGACTCCTAATTTGTTCTCGACCTTTTGGGAGGAATAACGTTTAAAAATGATCGATTAAAGTTTCACTTTTTGATACAAAATTTGTTGCAAACAAGCGATCATAAAAATTACTGCATGCAAAAAATGTAAATATGATTCTCATTCATTGTTACCTTAAATGTAAAGTTTCTTTTTATTTGTATTTTTGTTCACAAGCATACAAATGTATATCAGGGAGTGATTTAAATCAACCAGTAGTTCAAAACCTCGCGTTACCATGGAAATTACTTTTTGGTGTCTATATCGTATGACGCTGTACACTGACAAGTGTTTCACAAGTCTTCAAAAATGTATTTTTTTTTAATGGAATCACCCGCTATGAAGCAATAGAATATCATAGGCGAGAAGGTGTAAACTACAGCTGGCCACCTGTATGCCTACAATCGTTGTTCGAAACATAATTGAGCAAATCCTCAATGTCTTTTTTCTTCATGAGAAAATTTTACTCTTCTTTCATTTTTCCTTCTCACTGATCGATCTCCAGATTCGGAGAGAATTCGGCAAGATTTTCGCGCAGCCCCATACTTCATTATACATACAGTACAAGATAAAAAGGGCAATGGCATAATGATGGTTTACCTTTGGGGTACTACTTTTTTGTTTGAGAATACTTTAGTATGGGATTTATACGGAAATCTTACCAAGAATTCATTTAAAATTGAGAGTGAAAACTTAAATTCGAAGCGACAAAAATTAAGAAAGAAAGAGTGCGAACCTTCTCTCGAAAAGCTTGGAAAAGGAAATATAACAAACTGACCTGTATTAACTGTATCAGTTTCCATGGACTTCATCTTGTTTCTGATCCATTGCCATCCTTCTTGTTGTACGATTTCCATGACGATGAACAACCAGTGAAAATCACATCACTGGATTTAGAGTTTCACCACTCCGCAATGTTTCATATGGCGGCAGGCTGGCTCTGTTAAAAAAATAAAAAATTATGAGAATTTGTTTGGGGGAGGAAGTCTATCTTTCGATGGAATATCCACCCCTTAAATATTTTAATTTTCCTTTATAGACATTACAGATGGATGTATTGGAATAGCCTGGGTAATGGTCATTTTGGGTAAGCTTTTCACCAATGGTACGAAACTGTTTTGTTTGTAGTATTAAACACGAAGGCGCGCTATAAAAGGAGCCTTAGGTCCCACTGGACCATTTGTCAATCAACCGTCGTGTGATGTAGAACTCTTAAGAGTCAAGTCAGCTTGAGCTACAGCTACCCCAAAGCAGTGAACAGCGGGCGCATTCCTCGAAATTGTTTTATGTCTTCATCACAATACAAGAATTTTTGAGATTTGTTTTTCCTTTCTCCAATGGAAACTGTCTTTACTTGTGGCGGTAAATTTGAGATCGAAGTAGGCGGTTCGCACGTTACCTCATGCCACCATGCTGGTGGAAGTAAACAATAGATATCTCATTAGCTCCTTTTGTTCATCTACCAGCATTTAAATTTGACCCGCACACGTCAACGGTGAGCGACAAATGAGCCTAGGTCTTCCCAGGGAAGACTTGCTTATATAGCGCGCCTTCGTGTTTAAATGATCACTAAACTTCGAAATATTTAATATTAAATTTAATATTAATATTAAATTTAATATTAAATATCAAGTACTCCTCCGGAAATATTGCCTACTTTTCCTCACATCCTAAATATCACGGCGTTTTGGTCATTTTTGCCTCCGTTGAGAAGTTTAGTGATAAACATCAATGAAATTTCAAAGATATGTTCAAACAACCATTAGGCAATAGGATTAAAACAAGATTAACAATAGGTATATTCTTTCAGGATTATGCTGGTGCATACAAGTAATTCAGTTATGAAAGCTCTAACACTACCGTGTGTCGCTACTTCAATGTTGTAGTAGCAGATGGAGAGGAGAGCTGAATCTCTCTAAAACTATACAACATTTTAAGTAACTTACAATGAACATCAGAAGAAGGTAAATAACTTACGTGAACTTAAAGAAGACTAAACTTGTGACTTCCCATGATTTGAATCTGTTGACTTTCCATCACTGGCTATAACCTGCTTGCGAGGATCGTTACACACCAAAGATCGACAATCAAGACACCAAATACTTTTGATTTCTACCGTCAGATATTCCAACTGTCTAGGACAAGTTAGACGAAGAGATTTCCCACCAAATCCTGCAATTTGAGGCTTTAAGCCAGGCAGGAAAGCGACGTTCTGACTTCCACCAAACCGATTAACTATGCTTCCACGTGTAAAGATTCTGACACAAGCAGGTTGAATACTTAATGTTGCAAGTATATTTGCAATTCAATTCAAACTTTCCGTGTGCCTCACAATCAGTATTCAAAATGACACCGTGAGGAGTGGGGTGGAATGTTTGATTTCTGGTTGGGATATTTTAATGCCAGTGACCTAAAATACTTGTACAGGAAGATATTTTCCAAGTATTTTACACTAATTTTACAGATTCCGAAAGAGCACGAGAAACACCTGACAAATAAATAGGACAGCGCACGAGGAACTACTCAGAACTAATAGAACACAAAGCAAACCTTGCACGAGATACCAAGGTGACAAATGGAGCACAAATTTATCACCGCGCGAAAAACTACACGTAACAAACAGCATACAGAACAAAACAAAAAATTACTCGTAACAAATAAGACATTGCGCGAGATATGAACGCAACAAATAGAGCACAGAAGTAAAACGTACGAGAAATCATAACATTTAACTAACAGAACACAGAACAAACAGAACGCAAGGCACTAAAGACAACAAATAGAACTCAGAGCTAACAGTGCGCGAGATACATGTAGCTAACAGAGCACAAAACAAACAAAGCGCGAGATACTACACGTAACAAGTAGCACATAGCACAGTGTGCGTAAAACTACACGTAACAAATGGAGTACAGAACTCGAAGCGCACGTGAAACCACACGTAACCAACAAAACACAAACAGCGCACAAGATACGCGAGATATTACACGTTACAAACAGAACAGAGGACAAACAGTGCCCGAGATATTACATGTAACAAACAGAACAGAGAACAAACAGCGCGCGAGATACGAAACGCAACAAGCAGAACGCAAAACAGTGCGCGAGATACTACACGCAAGAAACAGAACGAGAACATACAGTGCGAGAGATACTACACGCAATAAACAGAATTTCTGTTGTTTGGCGCGTGTAATATATCGAGTACTTTCTGTTCTCTGTTCTGTTTGTTACGTGTAATATCTTGCGCACTGTTTGTTCTCTGTTTTATTTGTTACGTGTAATATCTTGCGCAATGTTTGTTCTGTGTTCTGTTTGTTGCGTGTAATATCACACATAACAAACAGAACGGAGAACAAACAGTCCAGGAAAAAGAAGGAAAACTCAATGTCATGCATTGACATGTACCTAAATTCATGGATAGACATTGCAAGACACTGGATCGCGCATCGTATTGTTCACATTCATGCATTCATGCGTATCTCGCTTGCGAGCAAGCTTAAAGCGCGGGGAAACGCAATAGGGGTACGCAATTAACAAGGATGCTCTGAAACTGAGTGACCCCAAAGTTCAAGAAGAATTGACATAACGTTTGTTATATTGTGCCTGTTGTTTAAAGTGTTGACAAACAGTCAATGGAAACATTAGATTCCAGAGGAAAACAATGCAGGCAATATTTCAGCTGCATTTTAGCTTAGGATTAATTTCACGAAAGAAGAACTATCATATTTAAAATCCAACTAAAAGTGATACCACGCTCGCGATATCTCTTAGAGTTTACATTTGCACTGCTGACATCAAAACTCAAGTAGGTTTATTTGTCTTGAAGTATTTCAATCATATATCACTGAGTCCCATTCTCCGAATCTTGCAAAAGCGCCTCTTCAAAGTTTGGAAAGTTCTCTTGTACCAAACGGTTGAAGATGTTGCTCAAATCTTCACCTGAATCATACACGTACGTTCCCGGCTACGGAAGGAAAAGAAAAGACTGTGAAATCTTTCACAGGGGTTCCATGCACGGGTTTCAATAAAAGTCGGTCACCTGCGGTCTACCACGGCTTGAAAGACCTCACCGCCGACAGTCTGTTGAGCCTGCAAGCTGGCTCGTCTTTTGGTTTCGCCTTACAGCCCGGCCGCCTATTACACCATCAGCAGCCGCTTATGGAAATTAAAAAATGGTTAACACCGCAGCGTACACTATTGAGTTATGGATGCATGCGCGAAAGAAGCGTATAAGTCGCTCGAGGCGATGGCCGAGAGCGACTCTAGCTTCTTAAGTGCTTCGCAAACCTTCCGTTTACATCCATAACTCCATAGTGTACGCTGTGGTGTTAAACATTTGTTTTAAAACAAAAAGGCAATTTCTTGCGCAATATTTGCTTACTTGGAAACATTTGCCCCTGTCAGCAGCGTACACCCTTGGGCAGATACAAGACTCTGAATCGACCAATCAGAGCGCGCGCTTTACGTAATTTATATCTAACATTTATTGAAACACCTGTTTCGTGCAAATTCTCCTTTTGCTCAGCAAAAATATGATTAAATTTTCAAGTACCATTTTGTGGTGACTATTATTTTTCTTCAAAAAAAGGAAAGAAAAACTGCTGCCATTCAACAAATGGTTTGAGCCAAGATTTAATAGTTAATAGTGAAGCTTTTTACGTCTGACTAAGGGAAGCTCTGCAAAGGACTGCTATTGGTACCTATTGGTGACAGCAAGTGACGTTTAGTCGACCTGAGCGACAAAAAAATTTCATTTAAAATAGAAAGATTTAGCACTGTGTTTACGTGAAACCTGAACGGCAAGAGTGACCACGTAACCTTGTTTTTCCCGCCTTTTTTACGTGAAAGTAACCGGTCTCGCGTTTGCCGTGTACATAAGATTTTCTTTACTTTTTCTCTCTAAGATAAGAAGTTAATTGCCGGAAAAAGGGCACCAAAACTATTTCTTGTAATTCATACAAGGGCACCTTCAAATCCACCCTGACGTGAGCTCACACGAAGCTAAAGTAGCAAGGTTCAAGCTATTATACGCGAAATGTGAAAGGGCAAGTTGACGTTTGCCGTTTCACGTAAACGCGATGCTAAATCTCTCTAATGTCACCCACAATACTCCTTTCAGGACAACCCCTACACAGGTGATCGGACTTATACACTCTTGGTTGTGAAAAATAACGAGACCTAGTTCTCAAAGGGCGGATGATGCGATACAACGAACAAAGCGCTAGCAGATATAACGTACTGTGCTATCCCCGGATAGAGATTTATCAAGTGGATAGCGTAACCCATCGGCCGAACCACCGGAATCAAGGTAAACTTATAACAAATCGTGGGAATAAGGGGGGGAGGGGAGAGGAGGAGTGTAATTTCGTCATTTACAAAAGGGGCTTAATATGGGTGGTCAAATCAAAGAGAACTTACATTATAACTAACAAGTTTGACGTATCCATAAGAGACAATTGGCAATTCTGTACCTTATTGTACGTTTTGCAGTTGTTCAACATCAAACTTATATCCTCTAAGAAGTCCACGACAGATGCATATTGAAGAGAATGCAATTTCTCTCTCACAATAGTCAGGTCCATGGGCTTCTTGATGACTTTATAGTAATCTGGTGACTGAACACAAAATACTTTGAAATAAATATGATTAAAGTAGAGAGAAGAATTGAAGGCTCCTGACAGTTGAAAGCTACACTTTTCACCCTTTATAGCCTGACATCAGTATGCATATTCTCCATTCTGTTCACTATACATTTCCTTGGATGCAGACAAGGAGAATTTGTTTAACAATCAAGAGTTTGTTTGGTTGGTGATCATTTCCTTTATTCTCCTGACCTTAATGTTTGATTCAGGGGGTGATACTGTCGGCAGAAATTAGAAGCTAGTCATTCTTAGAGTTGAAGTGTTATGCTCTTGAAAGCGTACCTGTTTTTTATCCACAGGTCGAACAAATGGGATGCTCTCGTCGTGAGCCCATATTTCTCTTAGAATTATGTCGCACTTCTGCAAGGATAGACAAGTTGCTTTAACATGGCAACTTTTAAAACTGAATCGGTAAGGAAACAAACTTTCCAAAATTAGACAACCTGGCCCGAGTTTGAAGATGCAACCAGTGCTTCTGGAATCACTACTTACTGAACATGACAGCAAGAAATGAAAGAAATGAGTGATTCTCGAAAATTTAATTATTTCAGACAGGACCAAACCTCAACCCTTCATCCACTTCAAACACTATGTACTCACTGACTGAGTGGGAGGGCCGGCCAGGAAAATAACGACGGAGCGCAGCGAGGTCCGTGCCTCATGACCGAGAGCCAGATATTTTCACATCCAGCCTGACCAAACTCAGTCAATAAGCATTTTATCACATGACCACTGAGTCAATAAGCATTTTATCACATGACCACTCAGTCAATAAGCATTTTATCACATGACCACTCAGTCAATAAGCATTTTATCACATGACCACAAAACGCGTGGAAATTTTGCTCACTGCTCGTAACTTTTCTTCACCCCTACAGGACTCACAAAAATTATACTGACATGAACTGCCAAATATCAGCATGTTTTACATGTTAAACCACCAAATAAGTATTTTCAGTATCAAATAACATCACCATAAATTCTTTGCTCATTTCTCCTCCCCTCTTTCTCCTTGGTGATGCCACACAAGTCTTCCTACTAGGAGAGGCAACAGGGCTGTGCTGTGGTGATGCCACACAAGTCTTCCTACTTGGAGAGGCAACAGGGCTGTGCTGTGGTGAGGTTTTCAATAAAACCCTCAATTTGTTAAGTTTTGATGGCTTTAAAGGTGAGGGTGACATGATTCTGGCTGGTGTTCCTGCTTCAACTTTGTCTGGGGTTCTAGATATGAGAGACTTTTCCTGCTCTTCAGGGAAATCAACTGTTGCATCAATTTTCCTAGCTTTCTTGAGAGGACTTCCAGACACATCAGAAGAGTGCCTCTTGGCACCTGAAACACCATTCACAAAAGGCAAAAAAAAAAAGTCCATAAATATATATTTGGCTGAAATTCAACTTAACATTGTGGAAAGCATTTTCAAAAGCTGTTTTGAAATCATTTGTTATGCAAGAAGCCTGATATAATGCTAATGGAAAATACATGAAAATATCATACACTCAAAACTCCTGTAAACCGACCCTACACAGAGATTGGAAAAGTGTCCCAGATCTTGAAACTCATTCTCAAACCAGACGACCAGATATTTTTTTGTTGGTTAGGCTGGAGAACATGGCCTAACTGTATATCAAAACAAGATTCCTTGTTAATAAACGCCAGCTGTTGTTGTGATAGAGAGTTTAAATTTTGATGACTCATTTATCCCTTTGACACCTACGAGTGACTGAATGGCATATCAAGGTCACAAGAATAAAGACAATGAGCACAATGAGCTTTTAATGGTACAATGTGTGGGTGGCGGGGGGGCATGATAATGCCTTTACACAGCCACACAACACTACTTTGTACATGTAATAATGGAAAGTAAAGTAACCTTTTAACGGGGTCTTAGAGATTGGTGACTTGTTGCACACCTCTGAGAAGTCAATTGCCTCACCACTTTTCTTGGCTTGATCAGAGGTGGGTTCTTTGCAAAGTCCTCCAGGAGAGTCTGCCATGCACCTCTTTGTATCAACATCTACTACATCACAAAATACAACAATATTTGCAATTTCATTTGAAGATATTTTTTTCTTGTCATCACACCCACTTCCTTTAGCTGATTCACCCACATTTGTTATGAGTTGCTTGTCATTCCTGTATGTAAATTAGAACTTAGCTGCTTAAAGAAAATTTCCAATAAAGTGATGAAAGTAATCCAGGATTGCCCTCATTTTTCTGTACTTTGCTATGTGATTGGTCCAGAAATTTGTGCCTCTTTCTCAACCAATCAGATGCAAAACTGAAACCAATCACGACTTGGCTACCTGTGTTTTTCTGTACTTTAGGCAGTCAGCTTGTTTTCAGTGTGAATTTTCATAAACATTGGGGTATTTTCCTTTCTTCTGGTTGGGCCTCGTGATTACTTTGGTTTTGGCTTTTACATTACTCAATCAAAACATTTAATTTGAAGATAGGTCAAACTTCTTCAAACATATCAAGGTGAAATTTGATCAGAATTGATATTATAACCCAACAAGGGAAAGGAGAAATATTTCATTGCTATCATGCTGTGAGAAAGCCATGCACCAACTGCTAATTCATGAGTATTTTTCAACCAAGTAAAGACCTGGCTTGGAAAAAGGTTCACATGATTTGACACAAATTTTAAAGGGCTTAAAACAAACTCTGATCCACAATTTAACTCCGAAGATCCAAGTAGTAATTCTCCTAACTGACTACCATACATTTCCTTGTATATTATTCATGAGAATTTCGTGTTTTATCAATTGAAGATAACATCCATAAGCTGATAAGCTGGTCTGTTCTCATACCCTGTTTGCAAGATAACATGTTTGAACTGCAATGCGAAGTTACCAGGTAACTTATCATAACTGTTATGTATTATCTACAATATCTGCAAGTACAGCACAGTGACATGACTAGCCATTGATGAAATTTGTAACTCATACTTACAGCCAAATATCATAATTCCTTTATTACCAATAAGTTCTATAGATATGGACTTTTGACAATACCTGTATGACAATCCTGCATAGAGCTGCAGGTACAACCACTGTCTAAATCATTTGAATTCTCCTGCCTTCCATTTGCTACATTAAGTGTACAAGAAAAAGAAATATTTACACGCATATGTAGGTATAATGGCTGTCTGATAACATAGTTTCCTAGGGCTTAAGATTGCCAGAAAAACAGGCCCCAAAGCAACTGTCATTTAAATAAAGGCTGATAGTTTGTAAAGAAACTGTTTGGCGCTGCGTCGGTGGGGGTAACGAAATAATTTGAATATATCAACAAAGTTGAAATGGTAAATTGGCCACCGTTACGACAAAGGGCTAACGCTCGAAACGTCAGCTTTATAACAGTAACGGTGGCCAATTTACCATTTCAACTTTGTTGATGTATTCAAATTACAACTGTCATTTAGTTCCGGTCTCTTGTTACCACCCTGGTGACTAAATTTTTGTACATTTTAAATTAAAACTTAAGCGAGTAAAGTTCAAAAGTACCTTATATTGTCAAGCTTTACTTCTGTCTTGAGGAAGAAAGAGGAAGCTTGCATATTAAACAAAGTCTGTTGACATTGAACATCTCCACCTCTAGACATATTCTGCATAGTAATGTGATTACTGTTCCTCCTTTTTAAGGTGGACGCAGAATCCCAAGTAGTTACTTCACTTATCTTTTACGATTGTAGTAACAGGGCTTGACACTAAATGGTAGCCAACTAGCCACAGGCTAATACAAACTCAGTTTTGGCCAATGGTTTTCGATTTCCACCAGCCAGTTTGGTCAGTAAACAAACTGAAATTGTTGTAACGTCTAAGTTGTCACTAGCCACTTGGCTAGTAAGTTGAAAAGTTGGTGCTGTGCCCTGAGTAAAGGCAAATTTTAGGGACTAACAGGTACCTAGAGATACAGCTTTCAACCTGGTGAACATTTTTTGCCATTTTAAAAGCTAGCTGCCAAAAGGTGTCTAAGGGATTTTTTTAATTGCCTACCCCGTTTCTGCTTACCTTTAGACAGATAAGAATACTCTGCACTCATAACCCCAGCTTGTCTTAGCTGTTTCACTACATCTTGTCCAAAATAAATTGCAATTTTGAGACTTTTCATCTGGCATTCATTGGCAGTCAAAGCACACAGTTCTTTGAGGCGCATGAAGACTGCTGGGAATTCTACCACAAGGCTTCTAGAATCTTTATTCAAGAGCAGCTTTCCTATAAAAAAAATTACAAGAAGGAAATTGTCATGGACTTGTTATCAAAAAGCTTTCCTCTTGTCTCTCACCTGGGTCTAGAGAAGAGTGCCAATGAAAATTTGGCAATTAAACCATTGACATGAGCATCTTACAAGCATCAAAGAGAGGGAAAAGCCATTCACTGCTGACTAACTTAGACATTAAGGAGCTATTTTTTTTTATCAAGATGGTACAATCACTTGATCTTAATCGGCTAAGAATGTGTCACCTACAAAGCCCTGGGTTCAACCATGAAAACCATTTTAAAAAATGAGAATGCAACAATTCTGTGTCAGATAGAGCAACTGAGTTAATGTAGAATTCACTGTACAAGTTTCACATCGAAAATGCCACTCATTTTGGGAAAACAGACATTTTTCATCACACCTTTACAGAATAGAGTAGATTAAAATCATAAGTATCATCTGTTAAAATAGTTTACGCCAGTACATTCTCCCAACAGAAAATTTATCATTATTCCTCCAGAAGGCAACACTGGAGTTGATGGACCCCATAATGCTTTCTGCTCAGAATTTTATGCAGGTCAGGGTACCTTCCTCAGTGAGAGACCTGAGATTTCTTAACATGTTTCTGGCTTGTGCTATTCCTTCACCACTTTCTAGGAACTCATCAAAATACTTTTTGGTATCTTGCACAAGTTGGGCTTCTCTCTCATCAAGTATCTGCCGCAGCTTAGCAAAACAGCACTGAACATGGCTGATTGAGGCATTCAACCCACTGTGGGTTGAAGTTTCAGCGTTGGCAAGTTGACATGCTATCCTTCCAATTGATTCAGCAGCATCTTGTAATTTCTTTTCCATGAGAGATCTTAGTGTTGATACAGTTGTTTCTATGTGTTCAATAACATGGTGTTCATGTTCAGGTAAAAGCATACTCTCCTTTTTGCATATGATGCACATTGGTTGAAGCAGGGTCAGGTTAAAATAATCAAGAGTGTGTTTGTGCTCGCTGCAAATAGCTCTAAGTTCAGTTAGTTTCCCATGCTGTGCTTTCCGTTCATTTCCACAGTGTTCTCTGTCATAACAACTACTGCAAAACATGGCACCACATTCTGGACAATAAAACTCTGCAACTTTCCCATCACAGTACTCGAGGCAATGTGGTGTCCCCGTGGCTTTTGAAGAGGACTGCATTCTGATAAGCAAAAAGTCGTATATGCAATCATTTTAGTTTGTTATTTCTGTCTGCTCTACCAGCTGACCTTGGGCCTAATAGCTGATTATTGTCCCGTAATCATAAAGTTTTCCATGGGCATAAAGATCCAGTTGGATACAACCTTTTAAATCAGATAGCACAGTACTTAACTGGTAGAGTAACGCACTGTTCAAACAGCATTTTGTCCACAAAATAAAATTGTTGTTGTCAAATGGAAGCGGGTTTAAAGCTTGACAAAGGGAAAACGACCTTTCTGGAAAACTATGATGACAATCGGAAGGCCTATCAAGAAAATAAATGTTTTCAAAATTAAACTTCACGATCAAATGATGCCTTATGGAATTCGCTAAGTGCCAGCTGTAAATTGAAGAGTTCGAACTACCTAAAGAAATTCATTCACGGGTTTTAAAGCTTGCACATTTACAAGAATAGCTAAACATCGAAGTAACACGAGAAAGCATGGTCGATAAGTCAAGAAATTATAGAACAGACAACGGAAAATCAAGCTGGCGTTACCTGCGTATATTTTAAACCCGAATTTACAAAGTTAGAAATGTAGCTGTATCAATAGATGAAATTATCACCATTTGGTCGTTAACACTACTCTTACAGTAATACCACAGAATGAGTATCACCTTAGACTAGCTAAACCGTGTTTACAAATAGTAAAGCGCAATCATAGCCAACACAAATGCCAGCGGAACCACCATTTGCACCTGAGAAACTTACCGCCAAAGCCTATTTCTAACGTCTCTGTTACTAAACCATAAATCACATAAAATTTGTCCCCAGGCATCCACTTACACACACAATAATAACGAAAAACTTACCTCCAATTGCAAATTTTAGGAATCCTTCAAAACAATGCAAGAGTCTCACTGTTTAAACTGGAAGGACGTTGGGGTCACGAAACCTTCAGATCCCTCGACCCAGTCTTCTCGAGCAGGACTAAGATAGGTCCGCGTGGCGTTTTTGCGCAAGCTTCGAAACCAAGTTCACTACTGGACCTTTTTGGAACATAGTTCACCGATGCCAGCAGACAGTCTCTAATTTAGGTCAAAGGGATATGCATAGTGCAAAGCACAGGCACGTGTACATGTGGTTGCAAGAGTAAGTTTGAAAATATTATTTGTTCTTCCTTATTTGCTTACAGTCTACTGTGGCTCGTTAGAACTTAACATATAACTCTAATTAACAAATCTAGCTGTGTTACTCTTTACACCTTTGCCTCTGCATTTGAAGATTAAACTACCAGTTAAAGGTAAAAAAAAAAATACAGAAGTTAAAGAAATTTATTTGAACATGATTTCATAATACCTGCTCATTGCCACAGTCTTGAATTCAAGACAACAAATAGTTTCTGTTTGTTCCAGTAAGTTACAAATTAAATGAAGTAATCACTTAAAAAATGAAAGGTCCTCATAAACTCTACATTAAACTGCTGTTACATCCATTCTACTTATTGTAAAGCTACCAATTTATGGTCTCCACTCATCTTGATAGCATATGTTGTAGTTCAATTTTATCCTTGGTTCAAATTTTATTTTCCTTTGTTTCAAACTCATTATCATACATTAACATGACCGAGAACAAAGGAAAATAAAATTTGAACCAAGTATAAAATTGAACTACAACACATACAACATTTACAAAAAAGTTACAATGCTGTAACAAAATGGAACTGAAGAGGAAGGATTGCATTTCATCTAAAATAAAAGAATAAAGACAGTGCATTGAATTCAGTAAAACTGAACAGTCATGTAGAACATTGTCTTTGGTCCTCATCACACAGCCTCTTATCCCATGACATGAACACTATGGAATTTGCAAGTTGTCACATTCTTCTCAAATGTTAAAGAGATGACCTTGACTGCCAAGTCGTTTGAGGGAAAATGCCTCACACACCATAGTAGGCTACAGCACCCTTCTTGGGGCCAGAGGACTTCATGCATGTCCCTTTCCTTGAATTATTAGCCTTTGACCTTTTTCCTTTTTGTAGGAGCTACTGTTTTGCTTGGCTCAGCAACTTTTCTTTTCTGTCATGAAAAAAGTCAAGAGAGATGAAAAGAAAATATTAAAATTATACACAGGCAATTGTATGCAGGGCTGTGGTCTAGCAGCACCTAGTGGCCCCTGACGCCTTAGTTTTGCTCTTGGGTGACTCAGGAATCTTAGCTTTTTCATAAAAAGCATATGCTGGGCACCCTGGATTTCACAGTTTCAGAGCACTGGGCTCCCTTCAATTTTTCTTAGAGCACAGCCTCGGTATGCTCAAAAGGTTATATCATACAAATGCTCAACTCCTGTTTACGAGTTAAACAACTGCAATTTATAATGAAGTGACAACATTCACACAGATGTAACTATTATGAATTTGAATTTGTTTATCATACACAACATTTTAAACATAACTATTTAGCAAATAAACCCCTTTGAGTGGATAGTATGTGGGCTGATAATGTCTGCAGCTGAAAGATTGTCCAAAAAATAAATATTTGGCAGAGAAGAGAAGCTTCAAGGGCAAATGTAAAATTTTGATGTCTAACCCAAGGACATTATCAGCCAACATACCAGCAAGCCAGAAGGGGGTTTATTTATTTATAACCCTCCCAATAATTTTTGCAGCACACGTTGACAGCAAATTTTGTTGAATTTTTTGTCCTATCTAATATAAGGCAGCATTTGAGATCACCTTTTTTATCTGCTAGCACTGGACTCCACAAAACAAGTTTGTTTTTCATCCAAGTAAAGTAATAATGATGAAAAGGTGAAACTTTTACCCTGTTTTTTTTTTTTGAATGACTTAGTATCTTTTCGACAGGGGTTATTTCGTGATAACTGTCCAGTGATTTTGCACCACGTGATGATGCAAAATAGCTGATAGAATTCTGTGAAAATAGTTGTATCTATATATAATTGTAATCATCTCACCTGTGAATTCTTTATCTTCTTTTTGAAAGCCTCCACATCCACTCTGTTGTCATTTTCTGCAATCAGGATTTCATCAATAAATCAGGACATATGGATTTATCAAAAAGGAAATCATTGATTAGCTTAAAAAATTGTACCACAAAGTTTGGCTGTTTAATTACTTGAAGAGTGACTCACTTTGCGCCAAACTTTTTACTTAACGCTTAAAGTGTTACTTCACCTTTGGGAATTTTACCCAGAGGGACAAAAACATTGGATTTACCTCCATTGTTTTCATTACAGTACTTCATGTATTTCCACTTGAGACTATCATGAGACTTGATAATGACATGAAGCAACCTCAAAATGTCATCAAAATATTTTTTGAACAGTTTATAAGTTTTCAGAAGTTTCTCTGTATTTCAATAATGTTCTAGCATTGAACTTTGCAATCAAATCGTGATTTAAAAAACAGAAAAACCTTTTTAAGGAAAAATAGACAGACCAATAATACTAGTAGTTACTTTTTTTCTTCAGTGGAAGTCTATTATTAAGACCACTGTCAATGAGTGATGACTAGTTAGGTTGAAAAAGTTACAAAATAAACATACAGCAAGACTATCAAAAGTCAATTTGTTTGGGACAAAAAGAGGGGATATTTTAACTTACGATTTCAAAATGAGAAACTTGTCTTAGCTTGCAGACAGGCTCTCATTATGACTGCCGCAATACAAGCATTTCTTTACCTAAGAGAAAGTCTGAGTCCTTGAGTATGGCAAGCCAGCAAGATGTTAACCTGCTTGCAAATGTCTCCTTATTTCTTTTGTTCCTTGTCCACATGCAACAGAGGGAATGGGAGATGCCTGCATGCAGGGTAGTGAGAGGTCTGGCTAGGGGGTACGGCACAAATAATGAGATTATTAGACCCCCGGCAGACCTCTCCTTGACTTGTATTTATTTATTTATTTATTTATTTAATCTTTATTTAAACACGATCGATTCATCAGCCTATAAAAATACATATCACATACGCTAAGATATTTAAAATTAAAACTACAAACTATAACACTAAAGCTGTTTTCCGTGAATGCCATGCGTTAGACTCAAAGAATGTCATTGATCTTGCGTTTAAATAACCCCAGAGACTCTGTGTTCCTTATATCGCGTGGTAGACTGTTCCATAATGTGGCACCATTATAGCTAAAGCTTTTTCTGTATTAATTAGTGCGCGGTAGTGGAATATTAAGCTCATTTACAGAGTCCCTGAGGTCTTGAGGGCCTGCTTGCAGGCTAAACCTGTCTATATTTCTAGGTCTGGGTTCTAATGTACATGTACAGCCTGAAGATCCAACCTTTCTTCTTAATTTCTTTATTAGGTTTTTCCTCAACTGGTGGAATAAATGCCTGCTCTCTCTGAGCTTTACGCTTTTCTTCGGCAGCCACTTGACGGTTCTGTTGATGAAAAATGGAATAAGGATTGATTTAAAATTCTAACAACCAACAAAAGTAAAATCTACCTACAAAAGTCACCCTTGAGACAGAAAAGAAATTAGGCTATTGCAGAGAAGTAACAATTACAAGGGTAAGAAGTAACAACAAACCTTTTTCTTCCAAAGTTAATTATAAAATTAATGTTTTCTATTTTCAGGGTTCTCATTAATTTATAGAGCAGATGGCTTGCTTCATGAAGCAGACAGTTTACACCAATTTATTTTCATTACTCTTTACAACTCACACATAAATTATGTCAAGAAAAGTAGGTGGCTCAGAAATCGAAGCAGCCGGTTCTTGAGCTGGCGGCCAGCACTTAATGAGAACCCTGATTTTCCATTAAATGTATGCCATATAGAAAGTGAACCTGATTGAAATTCATCACGTAAGGGAAACTTAAGATAAAGGTCACAGTAGAAAATGGTCAACAACAACAACAACAACAAAAGACAGTGAATGCATCAGCTTGCACTAAGCATGCCTCCAGTTTTGGAGACATTATTTCCTCTTTAGTGAGATAAAATCAACAAGCACTTTCATGAAATTTTCAGCTTGTACAGCTTGCTCAGAGTATGCTTCAAGTTTTGGAAACATTATTTTCTCTTTAGTGAGTTAGAGTCAACAAGCGCTTTCATGAAATTTTCAGCCTGTGCAGCTCGCCCAGAGTATGCCTCAAGTTTTTGAAACATTATTTTCTCTATAGTGAAATAAAGTCAACAAGTGTTTTAGCTTGTGCAATTGGCAATGTATTTTGATAGAAAAACTGTTTGTCTGTCAGCGATTAACCATCATCACCTCTAGGAGTGACCAGTAGGAAATATTTCATCATAACATCGATACATTTCTTGAGAAAAAGGCGATGGGAAAAAATATCAACTGGGAAATATTGGTCGATTTAACAGCAAATTCTCAAATTACAGGAAAAGTATGGAAGACAGTGAATGGAATTGCAATTTAGATGTTGAGAATGAAAGGTTGTTGGTGAGAAGTCATTCCAGAAGTCAAAACAATCTTAAGCTCACAGTTATCTTTCAAAGTGGAGGTGAATATTGGTAGATATTAACTGACACTGAGGTGAATAAATGTTTCAGTATATACCACAAAGAAACCAAAGAAATTCATTTATTTTTGTCAATTTACCAAATAATAATAATATTGTAAATCAAACTGTTGATGCATGATTTTGTCTCGTTAGCTGCTCAGAGGTGAACAGAACTGGCTAGTTGCTCTCAAACCAGCCAATCAGCATATGCGAAAAGCACTACTCAGTGTGGTATATACTGTTATTATATAGATACTGATGAAATACCAGGATTTCTCCTTTTACTAAATAATCATATCTTCACTGTGTACAGTGAAGATACTATTTTTTATCTTTCACGTGTGAGGATATTGGTGTGGCCATGGTTACCAACATAATTACCCAATTGCTGTTTCAAAAATGAATAAAAAATTTGTCTTTTATGTGGAAATTTCATCAGTATCTATATAATAAACAGAACATTACATGGCCGCTTGGGGATACGAATTTTATCTTCTCCTGCTGAAAGTATCTCTCACGAGTGAGCACAGCGAACGAGTGAGAGATACTTTCAGCAGGAGAAGATAAAATTCGTATCCCCGCGTGGCCATATAATATCCTCTATTTGTCATGGAGAGCTGGCTATTCACAGGCAGCCCAAGCTCTCTTTGAGAACCACACAAGGAACACAATTTGCATATCGATTTATAAGGATTTGTATGGGATTTTCTACAAGATAGCCATAGAGATAGTTAAAAGTGAAAATATCAAATAAAAATGACTTACCTTATTCCATACGTGTATTGCTTGCCCCTGGTGTCGTTATTTTACCGATTTCACTTGATTTAATCGGTTTTTTTTTAATCCTGGTTTTCTCTTCTTAAAGAGAAGACAAGGCCGAACACTTCTGTCCAGACAGCCTCCCGAACGAAGTAAAAAATTCCAAGCTAAAATGTACCCACGGCCACAAATCTACCGCAGAATTCAAGGGGATAGGTTGACCTTTCATTTCAATTCTCTAGCCGCACAATCTCAGCCCTGCAATCGATGCCAGGCGGCTCTTCATGTCCTCAGTGAAACGTTAAAACATTTGTAGACATCTGAGTACTTTTTAAACACGACACAATGACCGTTGAAATTGGCTTGGTAACCTCGTCATGTTGGCAAACCAAGACTCGCGGGGGTACTAAACTTGAGGGGACCCCGGGTTTTACAAGAAGTTTTGTTGACAAGTTGAGGTCTAGTACCCCCTTCGTTCGGGAGGCTGTCTGGACAGAAGTGTTCGGCCTTGTCTTCTCTTTAAGAAGAGAAAACCAGGATTTAAAAAAACCGCTTAAATCAAGTGAAATTGGTAAAATAATGACACCAGGAGCAAGCAACACACGTATGGAATAAGGTAAGCCATTTTTATTTGATATTTTCACTTTTAACTATCTCTATGGCTATCTTGTAGAAAATCCCATACAAATCCTTATAAATCGATATGCAAATTGTGTTCCTTGTGTGGTTCTCAAAGAGAGCTTGGGCTGCCTGTGGGCTATTGTGGAGAAGTGAGAGCAAGTGGAGACTCAAATGTAACCATGTGATCCAGAATTGAGAGTAAAAGATTGAAGTTTATGCATATTATTATTATTATTATTATTATTATTATTATTATTAATTAATTAAGATTGAAGAACTGTACATGTAGGAACTATCATTATTCAGATGTACTCTGTACCTTCTTTTCCTGCTGAGCTTTCAGTCTCCTTTCTTTTTCTTGTAGAAAATATTCACCACTGGCTAACTGTTTATCAATCTAAAAGGAAAAAACAGATCATCAGAGCAAGTCAATGTGTCAATTAATGATAAACCAACTTAAACCAACTGGAATTATTATTTTGCTTTTCCCATATGCTTGTCTCATCAATTAGTCAAAAGTTACCTCAATGTTCTAAAAAAAAGTGCACTTTCATAAATACTTTCCCTCTAAAAACATCAAAAATAATCTTTGGTATGCTTCTAAGGTAAAGGTAAAATCTACCCTAAAATCAGCCAAGGGTCTGACATGTACAAGCTGCCAAAACTCAGCTCAATCTTTGTTGCATGAAGCAAGGAGATGGAATGCTAGTGGTTCTGTACAGGTCATCTCCCAATATTTTGTCAAACTTCCTTGGTAGTTCACAGGTACCCATCTACATTCTTGGGTCAAGGAGGCAATGTGTGAAAAAAGGTCTTGCCCAAGAACATAGCAAACTGACCTAACCAGTAACCTGTTAGCCTACGGAGCCAGGGCTCGAATTTAATTTTTGGATCACTAACCCTTCGGGTTAGTAGACATCTTTTTTACTAACCAAATTATAAAGTTTGGTATCCAAGCCCACAAGTTACGATATCTCAAATATTGAACATTTTTGTTAATGGCAACTAGGACAAGTAAAGAGTTGCTGAAATTGCACGATGACCTTAAAAACGTTGACAATTATGCACTTATTTTATTTCCCTCTCGTTTACCATA
The DNA here is from genome assembly GCF_964205215.1 of Stylophora pistillata. Taxonomy (NCBI): domain Eukaryota; kingdom Metazoa; phylum Cnidaria; class Anthozoa; order Scleractinia; family Pocilloporidae; genus Stylophora; species Stylophora pistillata. The sequence continues at coordinate 24,267,480 of NC_142528.1, read as the reverse complement.
ATTAAAGAACTCTGCATAATTCAATGCCAAGCTACCAGAACCTCATAAACAATAATTTTGATGCAAATATGGATTTGCAACATGGCAGATCCAATAAAGTTGTGTCCAGATTCCCACATTCGACACAAATTTGCATCCATGGCCTTAGCACTCAAAATGGCTGTAAAGCTCGATTCGATCTCAAAGACGGCAAGAACAAATAGTTTGAGACAGAAAACAAGCTAATGCAAGTAAATAACACATAAACTGTACCTAAAACATTATTTATTGTTTTCCATGTTTCATTCAAATTATTGACAGTTTTGAAATGTGAAAAAATAAAAAGATTAAGAAATAAGACAAAACAAATTGGTTCCTGAGCTAAACTCTGAACTTTATCTCCTTATAATTGATCTGAAAATTTCACTTTGGGTTCATAAAGTTACCAAGACTTTTAGGGAAAGGTACCCATATCCCAAACCCAGAACTTTCAACCCACAGTTCACTGCTAACCCTTAATGCTTTGCCCACAGCGTCTCCCTCATTAACATTCCTAACTAAATCCAAATTCTTCTGTCTTAGAGCAGGCCAAATTAAAGAAGGAAGGGAGGGGTCCCTGATAAGAAAAAGTAATACTCTGTAATACAAAACTTCCTGCTATGCCCCTGAATCTCCATAAAAAGTTTTTTAACCATGATACTTCCCCAGACATGATACAAGGTCATGTATAGGGAAGCAACCTCTTAGTAAGCATGATTTGAAGTAAAATTATTTGTGTTACCTTGCTCTCTGTTTGAGGCGGAGGGAATGGAGTATATTCCTTCTTCTTAAACTTGGCTTTCTTAACCTTCTTTGCAGTGGTCTGTCTAAACTTGGGCAAAAATCTGTCCCAAGATTCATTTTTCAACTCTGGATCTTTGGCTAACTCTCTCTTTATCATTAGTGTCTACGAGGAGAGAAAAGGGCCAGTTTAGGTTTAAAGGGACATCATTGTGACAAACTGTTCATTAAAATGTGACATAGTTTCCTTGAGAGCTTGGAAAGTCCTGTATTCTTAATTCTCAATCCTTAGTCCTGTGAACATGTAGCACCCATCCAGCATTTAAAACATTTCAGACAAAATTAATTTGCACACACCTTGATGTTATAAATCGGATGTATGTTCTTCATTGTGTCTTCCACCACTTTACGAACCTAATGAAAAATAAACATCACCACTTCACAATTACAGTTGTATAAATTTTAAGAAACAGATTGTCCTGTGATTTTATTTTTTTTATCCTAGTTTTTGACAGAAGCATACAACAACAAGAGGTATTGAGACCTCTCTTGGATGGGATTCCAGTCCAGTCCTGCTTATTCAACCCTTTACACCTTAAGATCAGTACATATATTCTCCATACTGTCCTCTCTACATTTCTTAATGCGCTGCCAAGGAGAATTTGTTTAACAATGGAGAACTTTTTTGGTTGGTGATCAATCTTCTATTCTCACGACCTGAACGTGTGATTCAGGGGTGACGTAGTAAGGAGAAATTACATGTTAGGGATTGAAGGGTCAATAAACACCTGCATTCTCTCAATCTGGGGCCCTCATGTAACCATTAGACCACTAGCACCATCTCTTCCAACCTTTAGGGTATAGACAGAAAAGGGATCAAGATTGTCCAGATTGAAATTAAACACCAGAAGTGATTAACATGTAACTTCTCCCTATAATACCCATGCACTATCCAGCAAAAGGTTATGAGAATACTCAACCTTATCAGGTAGAAGTTGTATCTTGATCTAACACTTAATTCTCCTTGTTAATTTACAAAGAAATGTGTGACAGATGGAGGGGAGAAGTAACAAACAGATCTTGGGAGTTACAGGGCGAAACTCAAATTGAATGTAATTCAAGTCTGTACCCTATTAAATTTTTCAAAACAAAAAGGTACTCCATTCTTATACACAAACTCAGAAACTTTTAAACTTCAAAAATGAGACAAAAAAATTAATAATTATTTTAATTCATTATCAACTAGGAAAATTCTTTTACCTGTTTAAGTCCTTTGTATGGACCAAGTGATGCCACAGTATTGCCTTGTACCATGATATAACATTGTGTGAGTAATTCAAGAGCCTTCAGAAGACAAATATTTTATTTTACATGTGAATCCTTTAAAATGAGACTATAAATCAAAATATAATTTATTTGGTAAATAGGTTAACTAATAAAAGAAAATCAAAACAGGCAATCATGGTCATTCAAGAGAAAAAATGAAGGTAAAGATGGAGAAGATTGAAATGAATAATTATTACAAATGGCAAAATTAATGAGGCACTTTTCAAGATACAGTTCCCAGATTGGTTTGTAACAGATAACTGCAGTGTTGTCATTAGGAGCCGGTAGGCGGTGGAAACCCGCTGGCTGTCAGGCCATTTTACGCTGCCTACTTTGTGACCAGAAATTTTGTAATATTGAGATTTGTCTTCCCAAGAAGTCTTTTTTTTGGAAATCTGAGGCTTACTGTGGTGATCATTCTCTTGTATAATTATATCTGATGTTATGGAAGAAAGAAAAACTAAAAACCTGTACACGAACTACTGTCAGTGCAAAAGCTATAAGTGGTGTTGACAGTTTACTTGAGTAATATAAATGTGTGACCGTCACGAAGCACGAAACCATCACAATTCACATGTGCATTGATGCTTCGAAAATTGAAAATGATGGCCAGCGAAGAAAGCGATCTCTTCACGATTGCTTGTCAAGTCAATCGAAGAAGACAAAATTTAGCGAAAAAGAGAGCCACCAAGATAAGAGGTAGTTTCGATCGCTGTCAAATATTATAATTATGAAGCTCCTGAAGCATTTAATACCACAGATAAACTGGCCTCAATTGTTAAAATACAGTCACTGTGGCAAATTATCGCTGATCCACTACATACTTTCAAAAGAGGTTTCAGAGGGTTGGAGAACGAAGTGTCTATAAAGATCTTTTTCACCTTGCTGAAAGTTGTGTCCATTCCACTCTTAAGATTTCAAAGGCAGGAAGATTTTCCTTTGTCGTAAACATGTACCGTTAAATAATTTAACTTCTCATAGGAAGATGTTCTTTCTAGTTCGGGACAGACAGACTTAAACTGCTTTTGTAGAATCGCAGAATAGAACACATAATTTACATCATCCGACAGGGACATGACAACAATTTTGAAGGAAAATTTTGTTCTTTTGTTTACGATTTCGACAGACACGCAAAGTTCTCCAATTTGAAATGTCGTTCCAACCATACACATGGCCATCAAAGTTGCTGCAAGATTGTTGGTTTTTTTTAGGATTTTGCAATGTTAGAAATGCTCACCAAATATGGACCTTTTGGAATACTTGTCATTAAACCCCTCAGACAATCCTAATATTAAAAAATAAAGGCGAAGTGTTCCGTGATTTTGCAAACCTTGCGTGAAGCTTTCGTCCAGAGGGTTTTTATAGCGAAAAACAGGAAATTGAATTTAACATCAGTGTCTAAAAATGCTACTCAAACATGCCCCAGAATGCTGGAAAACGCATCTCAGAAAGTTTCAAATTTCAAATCTTTCCAGGAGGACATGCTCCCAGATCCCCCAAGAGGGGTGTGTTGCACAGCCGCCTACTTCATTCAGATCAGACACCTATTACATTTTCTAGTGACAACCCTGTAACTAAAGATGAAATAAACAATTTTTAAAAATCGAGTTTCCAGATGGGATTTGAACCCACGACCCTCCGTGATCTAGTCGGATGCTCTAACCACTGAGCTACAGGAGACTCTATGGTGAGCAAGGGTCAATTAGTGGGTATTGACTGGAACCGCATCACGCGGCTACACAGCCAAACATCAGCTAGCGCATAGAAGCTCACTAACAGCATCACGCTGTCACATTAAAGCATCACATGCATTAAAGCATCACATGCAGCCAACCAGCCTCCAAAGTGAGCATGTAAAGATGAAATAAACAATTTTTAAATTGGGTTCAAATCCCATCTGGAAACTCGATTTTTAAAAATTGTTTATTTCATCTTTACATGCTCACTTTGGAGGCTGGTTGGCTGCATGTGATGCTTTAATGCATGTGATGCTTTAATGTGACAGCGTGATGCTGTTAGTGAGCTTCTATGCGCTAGCTGATGTTTGGCTGTGTAGCCGCATGATGCGGTTCCAGTCAATACCCACTAATTGACCCTTGCTCACCATAGAGTCTCCTGTAGCTCAGTGGTTAGAGCATCCGACTAGATCACGGAGGGTCGTGGGTTCAAATCCCATCTGGAAACTCGATTTTTAAAAACCCTGTAACTGGCTGAAAAAAACCTCTCACTGACCTTTAATGTAGCTCCATTTGGACCTAGCAGCCTTTGTCTTCTCTTCACAAACCTTTCTCGGTTACGAACAAGAGATCCTATCTTAATGATGTCACATGCAACATCATCTTCTAAAACACGCTGAGCCTGAAAAAAAAAAAGATTAAATCTTTATCTCAAAAACTCTAACTTACACAGCAGAGATCCCATTAATGCACAGGTGTGCATCTTATATGCACAAAAAATGAAAATGATGCACAGTTTTTGCCAATGTGCGTCCTCGGGACGCAGGAAAAAAGTTTCAACTAGTTAGTAGGGTCTGGTGGGTCCTACCCAAGAATCACTGTGATCATCATGGCAGGTCCTTTGACCTGCCATTCTGTCATGGTCAAGGGCATGTCTACTCTAAGGGTTTACTCAACATATTCGATATTTGAAAGAGGAAACCTGAAAGTGATACAGATCTGGGGGATGATACCCAAGTGAAAAAATGGTTGGTGTTAAGAAACATGAGCACACTTTAATCCAAAATTACGGCTCCATTAATTGCGTTAACATCTGGTCTTGGCTTTTGCCTCTCTGTTAGAAATTGTAAAATCATAATTATTTTTATTAGTAAAAGGAAGGAGACCCCTAAAAAGCTAAAAGGACCCCCAACTTTTTGGAACTGGTGGTCCCAAGGACCCTTAACTATCAAAACTAGTGGGAACTCCGCACAGATTGGTAAAGGTAAAGAATCCAATCCTACCGATGCATTGGCCAACTGCTGACTGTCAAATGACTGTTAAATGACTGTCAGCTGACTGTCAGTTGACTGTCAGCCAACACGTTGGCCACAGTTTATCCCTCTAGTGTACAAGATGTGTTGGTGGTGTGTTGGTGGTGCATCAGTGGTGTGTCGGCCAATGCATTGACCAATGTGTTGGTTGATCTTACCAACGCATCTGTAGTGTGTTGGTGGTGCATTGGTAGTGTATCAGCTGATGCGTTGGCCAACGCTTTGGAGGATCGGACTCTTTACCTTTACCCACAGGTTGACATTCAGAAGGAGAATTTGTTTAACAATCAATAGCTTCTTTAGTTGGTGATCATTTCAGTTATGTTTAAGACCTTGATGTTTGACTCAGGGGTAATAAAGTAAGGAGAAATTAGTCGCTGGTCACTCTTAGTGGTCAGAGGGTTTAAACCAGTCTAATGTCTCCTGGTTAGCTCAATTGGTTAGAGCGCCAGATTGTGTTGTGTGGGAGGTCGAGGGTTCAAGCCCCGGCCGGACCAATACTCATGGTCTTAAAAATAACTGAGGAGAATTTGCTACCTTTCTATAACATAAATGAAATGGATAGATATTCTAGTCTTCTCGGATAAGGACGAATAAAATGGAGGTCCCGTCTCCTGCAGGGTTAGGGGTAGGAGACGTTAATTTCCCACACATGAGATTACTGTGTGATGGATGTCCTCCGCTGGGGTGGGATGTGTGGGGGAAAAAGGTGAGGTTGTTACATGGACTAAAGCAGCCGCCAGAGGCGCCCGATAATGCTGACGTCCAATCTCAACCTTAGTAATGCTGTAGACCTTAGCAATTCAGCCTATGCTGCTATTAAGGTATCGAATCATTCACTTTCACTTTCTCTTTCACTTTCTCTTTCACTTTCTAATAATTCTTTTATACCATGTGATGATTAAAATATTAGTATCCCAACTGAGATCACACACCTGCTCAAATGGAACACTTCTTGCCATAAGTTTGATCATATCTCTGGCTTTGATGATGATATAAGGATCCCAAGTCTTCCGTGTTGTACTTACTGTCATGCTTCCTTCTATAACATCAAGCTGACACTTTAACCCCTGAAATGAAATGAAATAAATTAATTAATTATAGACTGTATGAAAATTAGTGGTAGCATATCCACAAAGTAGTTCTTGGTCTAGAGATTTCAAATCAAATTTGAATCTGAGTATTGGTTTTTGTTGATATCAGTATGCATTCATGTGTTCTCCATACCATTCTCTATACATTTCCTGAGATACTGACAAAGAGAATTTGTTTAACAATGAAGAGCTTCTTTAGTTGGTGATCATTTCATTTATTCTCATGACCTTAAAAAGTGTGATTCAGGGGTGATATTGTAAAGAGAAATTAGATGCTAGTCATTCATAATGATCAAAGGCTTAAACACGAAGGCACGCTATAAAAGGAGCCTTAGGTCCCACTGGACCATTTGTCAATCAACCGTCGTGTGATGTAGAACTCTTAGAGTCAAGTCAGCTTGAGCTACAGGTACTCCAAAGCAGTGAACAGCAGGCGTCCTCAAAATTGTTTTATGTTTTCATCACAATTCAAGAATTTTTGAGATTCGTATTTCCTTTCTCCAATGGAAACTGTCTTTATCTGTGGCAGTAAATTTGAGATCGAAGTAGGTGGTTCGCACGTTTCCTCATTGCCACCTTGCTGGTGGAAGTAAACAATAGATATTTCATTAGCTCCTTTTGTTCGTCTACCAGCATTTAAATTTGATCCGCACACGTCAACGGTGAGAGACAAATGAGCCTAGGTCTTCCCAGGGAAGACTTCCTTATATAGCGCGCCTTTGTGTTTAAGAGAGGGCAACCACAATACGCATTCAACTGACATGGTTGTCCATAAATTATTTTCCATAGCTGTCCCAACTACATGTGTTTAGCCCTGACAATTTTAAATAGGTCACCAGTGAACCCCATCAGAGCAAGACTGACAATTTATTTAGCACCGAAAGCTCATTGTTTAAATGTGTGTCTTGAGCATATTAGTAAACTTACAGATTCCTTCAACTTCTTTTCCACCAAAGGCCAGAACTCCCGCAGGTATTTTTCTCTATATTTAGGAAATAAAGTTGCGAACGAACTCTCCTCTATCATGCCATGAGGATTGTCTTCATTTGAGAATGGTTCGATTTTCCAATGGTCAATTCCCTCGTGATCCCAGGCTAAGAAAACATGGAACGAAAAGATCAACAAAAATATGCATCAGATGATTGATCGAAGAATCAATGACACCACAAAAACTATTGAAGCTGCAAACACTTAACGATCACGTTTTTACAACTTACAAGACGTCTTATCAAATTAAAGATGATTTGGGTCAAATCCTACACGAGAAATTTTCTGTCTCATAAGTTTGTTTTAGGTTAATCGAAGCGTGAATGCTGGTGAATGCTTTGAAGCTGCAATGCACGTGCATGAAAAACTATTGACTTACGTTTGTCTTTCCTGTAGTTTCTTTTCTTGCTGCCACCTTTCAAAAATATAAGGATACATAAATGTTTTCTAAAAAAATTTCTTTAAAATGCATGGTGATCTAGAGCAAGATTAAAAACTGTTACCCGTCTGTTCTGTTCCTGCTGACTCGCCGTCCGCCATCATTGCTAGTCTAACCTGGTTCCCAAACCCTCTCTAGTTTCTTTGGTCGTTAAAGCCCATGCTTCTAGGATGAAATTTAGACCAGACGCATACTTGCGTTCACTCCGGCTTTCTGTTGGAAAGAAACTTTGTTTTTTGTGCCTGCTTGGTTCACGATCACGTCTACATATACGATGAGATTTTCGTTTATGCTTCTATCGATTAACATTAGAAAGCTCAGATGATAGAGTTTTTTTCCCGATGAAAGGTTCACTCTCGATGAAATGTTCGCTCATAAAGAGCTCTCATAAGGTTCGCGGACTATCCCGTTCCAAAAACGCGCGACATCTTTTAGTGTGGGTCTACCGCGAACGCTGTGTGCATATTTTTATGCGTTTGTAGCGTATTATAAACAGTATCTCAGATACAATGAAATATATGAAGTTCATATATTTTGAACTGCGGTATTAGATACGTATGATGCACGATCCTCGCAGTAGACAGCGCTATTTAAGCAATAGCGAAAATCAGACCTGAAAAAAATCAGGCCTGTACGGGATTCGAACCACTGACCTCTGCGATTCTAGTGCAGCGCTCTACCAATTGAGCTAACAAGCCAACTGGGAGAAGGCCGTTAAGTTGATTCGTAATAAACCCGTGAAAGTGATAAATCAGATACAATGAAATATATGAAGTTCATATATTTTGAACTGCGGTATTAGATACGTATGATGCACGATCCTCGCAGTAGATAGCGCTATTTAAGCAATAGCGAAAATCAGACCTGAAAAAAATCAGGCCTGTACGGGATTCGAGCCACTGACCTCTGCGATACTAGTGCAGCGCTCTACCAATTGAGCTATTGCTTAAATAGCGCTATCTATTGCGAGGATCGTGCATCATACGTATCTAATACCACAGTTCAAAATATATGAACTTCATATATTTCATTGTATCTGATTTATCACTTTCACGGGTTTATTACGAATCAACTTAACGGCCTTCTCCCAGTTGGCTTGTTAGCTCAATTGGTAGAGCGCTGCACTAGTATCGCAGAGGTCAGTGGTTCGAATCCCGTACAGGCCTGATTTTTTTCAGGTCTGATTTTCGCTATTGCTTAAATAGCGCTATCTACTGCGAGGATCGTGCATCATACGTATCTAATACCGCTGTTCAAAATATATGAACTTCATATATTTCATTGTATCTGATTTATCACTTTCACGGGTTTATTACGAATCAACTTAACGGCCTGCTCCCAGTTGGCTTGTTAGCTCAATTGGTAGAGCGCTGCACTAGTATCGCAGAGGTCAGTGGTTCGAATCCCGTACAGGCCTGATTTTTTTCAGGTCTGATTTTCGCTATTGCTTAAATAGTGCTATCTACTGCGGGGATCGTGCATCATACGTATATACGGTATCTGTTGCAATATGCCATTGCATATTTAATTAGCCCATAATTGTTTAGTTATTTAGTCATTTATTCCCAGTACGCACCATTCTGTTGTTCACACTTGTAGATTGCGCCAAAAAATTTTTATTCATAGCGTGTGCGATTTGTATCTAAAAGAGCCTTTAGGACGCGAAAAAAACTTGCTCTCTAAAACCAAACGGTTGTGCGGTCATGATATATTTCTTCATCCAGGAGACTAAAAAAAAAAACCACATGAAGAAACAGTATCTGTGCTGAATTTGTACCGTAAAAACGTCTCTTCTTCTGGTAGTACACAATGCTAGGTGCTCGTCAGTCAAAACGTCGCGCATGGTTGTTAATTAAGGACTTGACTGCGATTTGCAATTGAACGAAAAAAAAAGAAAAAAAAAAAGAAAAAAAAAAGAAAAAAGCCAGGCCGGAATTTCATCTCGGGTATTTCATTTGGAAACTTCGAGTAATAATTCACATATCCGAGGGAGGAACCAACGTTGTAGACAACGTACGTAACCAACGGAGCACTACCACCACTTTTAGCGTTGCTGCATTTAGCTCAAATTTTCCTGTTGTATTTTGGGGGCTATCTTTAAGGGAAGGGAGAAGCAGGAAAAAGTAAGGGGGATAGAAAAAGAGGGGGGGGGGATTTGCTTGGACTTTAAGTTCTAGACGGGGGGGTAGCTTATTTGAGAAGTGGCCTAATAGTACGGGAGTTTATTGGTCAGACATTGGTATTTTCGTCAAATTTAATTTTGGTCAGACTCAGGAAGACTAACAAATTAAGGGTGCTTATTTAGATCCTCGTTTATGTTTCCAACGTATTAAAAAAAAAGGAAAAACAGATTAGTTGAGATCGTCTGGACACGGGAGGGGAAGAGCCAGGTATGGTTGTAGGATGCACATGTTTCCAACACATAGGCTTCTTACGTTGTTGACCTGAAAAAAGAATTATCTCGCGAGGGAGAAATGGGTGTAGGTTGCCCAGGACAACCCCCTCATTTCGCCTTTCAGTAGAAGGTGATATTCATAACTCTAATAAAGCTGAGCAAAAGACAAAAAATAAAGATTTCTCACATTTCAAACACGGGAGAATATATGCTTTTATAACATGCTATCAATTCATTTTTTATAGCTAAATAATTACAATTGTTTGCTTATAACATCGTAGTCGACCTAACCTTGTAGGTGGTTTTAATAGCCGTGTGCTGACCGGTGCTTTCCTCAAACCGTACGTAGTTTTGATAATAAACAAAATTTGAAATAAAAACACATGCAAACTCCAGCACACCCTCACATATAAAAATTATCTCCCTCTTTAGTCATATTAACTGATGCCATTTTTGTTTCTTCAAGCCCCGAGCAAGAAGACGATAGAGAAAATAAACAGAGAGAAACTATTCGTTTCTTTTTACACAGCTTTGCTATAATAAAACATAGATAAAAGTGTATATAAAATAATGAATGCATGAAGGACAGATCTTTTTTTTTTTACTACCTTTAGTTTTTTTTAATATTACTGTCTTCCTCTTTCAATGAAAGTTGTTGGAAAGGAAATCAAACCCTTGTTGGTTAGAAAAGCTTTCGAAAAACACCTATTATGTATTACTTTAACAGTGAAAAAATTTCCCATAAAATGTACACGTTAAACACAGTTAAGGCCACAAAACTACAAGAAGTGCTTAACACCAGAACAAGGGTTTTGAATCACAACCGCTTCATTTTTTAGCTCGTCTTCTCTCTTTTCTTGTTTTTTCTTGCTTGTCAAGAGCAGTTTGCCCCCATTGTACGCTTTTCGCCTGGTAAGGCAGATGTACAAGATCAGAATCATGGAAAAGCCCGTCAAAGCTCCAGCAAGAATCACGAGAAAGGATTTCTCTTTGAAACTTTTATGACCTGAAATATTGATGCATGTCAGTAAAAACATTTTTAACAGAACACTTTTTCGGTTCAGGGTAGTAGGGCAAGTTTAATTGAACATCAAAAGTACGGGTAATCCTTGCTTTTGCTTCACTTCGCTCTGTGATTGGCCCAGAAACCTCGCGCCATTCTCTCAACCAATCAGATGCAAAACTAAAACCAATCACGATTTGGTCGCCCGCGTTTTCCCGCGCTTTGGACATTTTGTTCGGTCTTACTTTTTGTTCTCACTAGCTCTTAGAGCGCTTCTCGATTGATATTAATAATAATAATAATAATTGAATATTTATATTGCGCAAATTAACACGTGGATATGATCAAATGCGCATCACAACACTTTTCGGGGGACTTTGGCCGGACTGCATCAGCGGTTTACAAACAATTGAAGGAAACTTTGAAGATGCCCCCTCTCCCTAATTCCCAATAAACAGGCCAGACCACATCACAGTAATCTCGTGAGTGGGTTCTTTAACGTCCCCTGCCTAACCAAATTAACTAATTAATAGATGCAGGAGACGGGACCTACGGTTTATTCGTCCTTATCCGAGAAGACTAGAATGTCTATCCATTTCTTGATATTAGAGAAAGGTAGCGCATTCTCCTCAGTTATTTTAAGACCTTGAGTGTTGATCCGGCCGAGGTTCGAACTATCGACTTCGACCTCCCGCACAACAGTCCAGCGCTCTAACCAAATGAGTCAACCGGGAGGCGGTTCGTAAAGCAAAAACCAATTGAGAGTAGCCACAACAGCCAATCAGAAGAAAGGAAAATACCGTCAATCAGAACTCAAAGTAAAAAAACGACCACGCTTCTTAAATTGCGGGAGGACTCCAGCGACCTAGCCTCGATTGCTTTTAGTTTTGCATCTGATCGATCAGAGCTTTGGAGAAACAAAAGATGGTCTAAGGGTCTCTTAATATGAGCCCGGTTTCCGAGACCTCGTCTTACCTCTAAATTCTTTGTAAAATTCCGCCCTCTCATATGAACACATCAAAAATTTTACGAAGGCCGAGGTAAGGCGAGATCTCGGAAACCGGGCCAGCCCGGTCAACCAGGCTCATATGAAGAGGCCCTTAGTCGCGGGTAATACTTTGATAGTGGTTTACCCTCTGGTCTTTCGGTCTTTCCTATTGCAGGCCAAAACATGTCATTTTAATCCATTCTCAGACCTATCCTTCAAAGCGTCACGAATTAGCAAAACTCATTCGAAAAATTCAGATCGAATGTTTTTTTTTTTGTCAATTCTCTTTCTTTGTTTCCCTCAATCAAATACCTAAATTAATGTTGGTGGTTCCCTTGAAAACCATTTCCGATTTAAGGCCATCATGTTCATAGTTCATACTCGTTTTCAAACCACAACGGCTCAGTAAACACGCTCACTTGTGCGACACATGGCTCAATAGCTCATAAAGGCCGGAAGATACCCCAGCCTCGCTTTCATTCTGTTATTCAGGTCACGGGGGAAGGGCTAGGCAGCATAAAATTACGGCATTCAAGATGGTAACACTCGGTAAGGATTAGAATTGTTAAATTACCTTTAGAGTAATTCGCTGGACTGTATACTTTCCCGCCTCTCCAACCTAAAAGCAAAAACAGTTTTAAGAAAATGTCAGCGGTTAGAAATCCAAGCATCCAGGCCAACAAATGATTAACTGAATGGGCCACGAACAGAAAAAGGTACGAACGGACTGACGGACCCACAAACGCACCAATTTATGGATGGATGGATGGATGGATGAATGGATGGATAAATGGATGGGTGAATGAGTGAACGAATATCGAGAAGTAACAATTGATGCAGATTACATGGCATTTTACTTCAGTACCTGCTCTGAGAGGCGTATAGTCTTGCAATGGAAATTCTTGTAGATGCGTGGGCAAAGCAACAATCTAAAGGGCAAAACGTAATGAAACAAATAATGTAGCATTAAGCATGTAGAATGTCAAAGAAAAAGTATTTCCACTCACAAGCAGTAAACTAATTGAGGTGGAATGAAAGAAATTCTAAGTTACAGTGAGGGTATGCCAAAATAAAATAGAACAAGAGTTTGCTCATTTTACGAGACTGAGTTGTGATTATTTTTAAGTGTGTCAAGATCTCAATACAACGATTCACTCACGGTGAGGTAAAGAGTGTTAGGATATTTCCATCCATCTGTTTCGCTAATGTTAAAACGTGGTTTAATCTGAAAAAAGCGAAGAAAAAAACAAGAAAGAAAAAACATCATTTGCTCAACCTCTAAAAGGAAGTGAATTGTGATTAATTAGACTTACTCTTTTCCCTTTACAATGAGTGGTAGTCAGAGCTTAGCCCAGAGAAGACAAAGTACACTTAATAAGAGATAAAGATCTTCAAGCATTTTTGTATGTAATTATAAACTGGGTCAAACTTGACACACTGTCATAGTTTTTACTAAGACATAATTAATGAATTTTGATTCAGTAATTCAGCCCGTGCCATTTTCGTAACCCGGATCATCCAACCTCGTTCCCAGGGCCTTTTCCCTTTGTTGGGGGGTGGGAAAAGGCCCTGGGAACGAGGTTGTCGAATCATCAGGACATGACAACTGTTGTGAAAATATTATAATATATAGATTTAGCCAAGCCTAAAAGCGGAGCTCCCAAATTCGTAACATTAATGATAACATAAAAGATGTGCATTTGCCAAGACTTGCCTGAGACACCCCTCCCTTCGTTTTTATAGTCTTCCCTACTAGGCTTAGCCACAAGTTGCTCGGCAACTTTTCGGAAACTTTTGAGATTTTCGGCAACTTTTTAGAATTTTGGCAACTTTTTAGAATTTTCGGCAACTTTGGGCTTTTTGAGGTTCTTTGTAGCCACTTTCTTCACGTTTCGAGCCACATTGGTCAGTTTTCGATAGACATTTATTCAATTTATTCTAAAATACAATAATTAGGACCCCCCCCTGTGGGTTGATTTTTGTGATGCCTTATTACGAGGTCAGCGGTATCACGTTGCACGTTTTTCAAGATGGCGGACAATTGCAGTGACTATTTGTTGATCAAGTGAAATGGAAAGAACCTCTGATATTATCATTGAACTTTGACAAATAGAGTTTTGATAAGAAGCAATGTGCGAATTTTTAATCTTTAACACCCAAAAAAGTTACGAAAAGCAGAAAAATTTTGGCAACTTTTCGGCAACTTTTTGGAAATTCAGCAACTTTTCGGCAACTTTTTGAAAAAAATAGCAACTTTTTGGCACTTTTATTGGCAACTTTTTTGGGATTCATCGGCAACTTGTGGCTAGGCCTATCCCCTACCCTACCCGTGCAATCTGAAGGCACGTACGTACGTGCGTACGCTCCGTCAGTCACGTGACAACCAAACGAAAAGAGGTTGACCATATTCCATGGGTATGGGGCTCTGCCCAACGCGCGTGGAGCGTGAAGCGAGCGTGGGAGCCCCGCTATCAATTACCTCCCCATATCTAAAAACTGTGAGCTCGTGATATGAAAAGAAACGGCTAAAGACCGGGATTTCATCTGAACCGATAGCCGAGAGATGCGCAAAAGTAGGTTCGTCTATGATGTTTTTTTCTTCTAATTGTTTTTCACTTAAGGTAGAAAGAAAAAGATTCCAACCTTGGACACCAGTTTGCAGTTCGTTACTTTTGCAAATTGGTTTGAGTTATCTGAGTCTTCTGAGAACCATATTACGATGTATCCACGCCATTTAGACGTAATATTCACGTCTACAAAAGGGAGAAGAAGAAAAAAAGAAACAACATAAGATCGCAAGGAAATCACTCTTCTTAATTAACCTGACTGGTTACTGAACAAACGAAACCCTATGGGTTCCTAACGTAGCACGAAACGGCTAGGAAAGCACACAGCGGTGAAACGTCTGCGCTCGGGCGAACATTGAAACGGTTAAGAAGCGACCCACCACTGCATTCGTGCTAACCAATCCCGGGTATTTTACGACGTGCTTTTTTTTTTTTTTTTGCTAAATACGGGTTATTCAACTATTTTTCCATTATTTGGTTTGAAATCTTTAAAGATAAGAAAAACCCAACACAAATATGAATTTTTATGTTCGCGTTCTATTTAACAATTATTCGCCGAAGGCGAGGTGAATATCGTCAAATAATCCCCGAGACGAAGTCGAGGGGATTGTTCGACAATATTCACCGAACCTGAGGCGAATAATTGTTTTAGTATAATTTCAGTGCTCAACAACGGAGAAATTTCTAAAATCATAACATTTTAGTAACATTTATTAACATTTTATTTTAACATTTTATATATAAACCGCGTGGGGCGGTTTATATGGCGTCACTAAGGAACAGCTCGACCAATCAGATTGCTGGAAACTCTTTGCTCAGCTCTGAAAATTATATTAATTTACTATTAAACTCAATGAGTCATGTTTACTTGATTGACTGCAATAGCATATAAACAGAGGTATTTTCTTAGCTTAGGTTCCCTTCAACTTTCAAAGGGTTGTACCCGTTTTGCATAGAAGAAACAAAAATATGCGTTTATAAAGGCAAAGGAACACAGGATATCAGAGTAGTCTAAGTCTTATTACATGTGACTCAAAAGCAAACCCAGGTTGTTACCTTTTGGTCGTGTCCAGTTCACTCTCGCTACCCATTCCTGGCTGTCTCCTTCCTTCACCTGCACGAATTTTACATCCACCTCTGTCACCTCCCCTGGTACGATTTCGTCTGATCTGGGAGCATACTGATCTCCTTTCGGACAAGCTATGACCAGAAAGACAGATGCTCTTGATTACCATGACAATTATTACGGTACAACAACTAATCATACAAGCCAAAACTATTCGGTTTGCTTAGTGTGGGAACCGGAGCCCGCGCTCATCCCCG
The DNA here is from genome assembly GCF_964205215.1 of Stylophora pistillata. NCBI lineage: Eukaryota > Metazoa > Cnidaria > Anthozoa > Scleractinia > Pocilloporidae > Stylophora > Stylophora pistillata. The sequence continues at coordinate 24,251,610 of NC_142528.1, read as the reverse complement.
AACCCAGTCTCTTCTCGGGGAGGAACGAAAAAGACCGGACTCGAGAGAGCAGTGGAAATCGTGCCTAGATCTAATACGGTGCATCATTTTGCGTAACCGAACAGGCAAAAATCGCATACTTAATTGATAATCGACTTCCATAGCGCGTATCGATTGAGTGTCGTGAACCAAAACCAAAGTAATTCCAATGACCAATTGAAGCAAAAAGTAGATACCACAAGGAGTCCGGGCCAATTATAACTCAAAGCAAGAATAAGCACTCTTCTAAAAGGGCGAATGACCAAGCCTTTAGTAGCTTCAGCTTTGTATCGAATTGGTTGATTGAGAAGATGGCGCGAGTTTTCTCGGCCGATCATAGGGCGATGTGAAATAAAACCAATGAAGTCTTAAATAACTTTTGACGTTTATTTAAAAACTGCCATAAAACTACAAAGTTAGACTGGGAACCTAAAAAATAGCCTTGGTACCCGGCAAAACCAATCGCCATCTTTAATTCCCAGGCATTTCTATACACTACTAAGAAAAACCGAGTTTGTGGGTTAAATTCGAGTCTACCTTTGGCTGTAAATAAATTTTAGACATAAGAGAAGCTTTACCATTTAACAATTAAACATTTCATTCAAGCTACATTATAATATATGTCTTTCGTACCGTTTTCAGAAGCATTTGTTGCAGTTGGTGAATCTACAGAGTTCAAGAATTCAGAGGTCGAGCGCGTCCTGGGACTAGAGGTCGTGGTTCTAGCATTCTCCGAATTCTCTAAAATCGAAAAAAAAAAAAAAACCCTTAAATTTAGTGATAATACTCATAGATACTCTTTGAGGCATTGCTCAACAAGAAATCTGTATTGAGCCGTTTGATGAAGCTAGTGATAAAAGTTTTTTTCGACTAGAATGAGAAAAAAAAATTACGCCTTCAGGCAGACATTATCCGTTTGCAGTTTAATTAAAGCGTTGCTGAGTTTTACCTGAAGATTGATTTGCACTACCGAGACTACCTCCGGGGCCTATGGCGTTTGAAGAATGTTCGTATTAAATGCAGAGTACTTAGTCCAATAATTTGGTGTGATAAAAATTATTTGTTTGTAAATTTTATTCTAGAATTGGACTAAATTGCCTTAGAAAGCTTTTCCCTGGCCTGTAGATCACACAGCATGTTAGGTCATCGTATCATGATTACGAAGTTCTCCTTTTTCACCGCCTCCCCCCCCCCCCGAATTATCTCGTCCTTTAAAAATAAAAGCTCGAATTCAAAGCGATTTGTGACATTGCACCTCCTCACAAAACGGTTGCTTCTCAGTGTTACTGCTTTCAGCTCTGAAAAGGGGAATAGAGCTCTACATAATCTTTAAAGGCTCGAAGTATCAAGCAAGGCCGTAAATATAAATTAATAAAGAGCAGACCTCAAACTCTAATAGGTACATTGCGCAATATTTGCTGACGTCTCTCTTCGTGATTAATACTTTAATTGACTTGTGAAAAGATTATTGTTTATTCTATGCTGTGCGTGATCCAAAAATTGCATGCAGGCAGAAAAGTACCAATTCTGTCAGTCACAGTCCGAGAGAAAGATAGGCATTGATGCTTCAGAGTTTTTCCTTTGTTTAGTTGACAAGTGTGGCGGAAATATTCAGCCTGTAATCGGCTAAAGAAAGCATTAATGCCTGCAACGTTTGAAAGAAAAGCAATGAATGAATCTTCAAGTGGTATTCTTGCAAATCTTTCACGGTGTGTAGCGATAACATAAAGTGTTGAAATTATGCCCATTAATTTTCAGCGTGCTCTTCATAACAAGACCCATACCTTCGTTCGAAGATCGGCACTTTCCCAAACACGCCCGCCTTGACTGCTGAAAATCGAGAGGAAAATATTCAAGTTCTTGTCAAACAAGGAGAAAGTGACATGGCTTAAAATTTACAAGTGAGAAGTTGAAGAAACACAGATGACGCGATACAACAAAGGCCTCTAATTTTTGTTTGGAGACAGCAACGGACCCGGATGGAAAATAAATTGGACAAGAACCTCCACTAACTGAAAGTTTATACAAGGACGAACTGAGAGAGCAGGACATCCTAGCCAGGATATTTTTTTTCGTTGAGTTTTTCGTCCGTAAAATTCCGTGCATTTTTTTTTTTCAATTTGTATCGTCTTGCGAACTAAACAATTATTAATGAGTTTTAAGACGTCCTATTTCTTGTGATAACTTGATACAGCTTCTATACTGATTTGCACGGAAAGTATTGTTCTATCATGTCGTTTCATATTTACACGACACGTTATTAGCCCTGTCTCAAAATACCTCGTAATTTGAGTGCCTCCATGGATTCTAACAATATCAGGAATAAGTGCATTCCCTTCTTATTGACCTCGCGACAGCAAGTTCCCAGAAAAAAACTATGATATCCTAATTAGCTTTAGATGACAAGGAACCACTAATAGCTGTAAAAACTGAAACGATGTCAGAAATGGCCAATAAAAATTAAAGTCAGCTAGATTTTTTCATATCAATTAAGCTTTCTGTAAAAAGCTTGTGAGGTCAACCTAACATGATAAAACAGTTTACTTAAAGATATGTCTATTACTTGTTGAAACGTCGTATATGAAAATATATCAGTATGACTTTTAAAAAAAGAGAAAACATCATGAAAAGCCTAATTCCCTTTAATAAATGAATACTAAGGACAGAATTGTTTTCGAAACTTACTGTAAAATTCTAATTGATCAAACTTGTAAATACGTGTGTCCAAAATCCTTTTTTGTAATGTGGGTTCATTTCGTGAAGCGCGCCCTTTCAAAAATATACAAATCGAATCGTCTACAAAGAACATAAGAAAAGGCAGTATTGTACAAGATTTTCAAAAATCTACATTTCTTTATTGGCCTTTTTTGTCTAGATATCACCTCTGGCAGCTGCTGACTTCATATCGAAAATTGAAAATTATCAATACTCAGGCAAAGTGATTTTTATGTGCCCCTCAATTTAAAGACAATCTCAGAGTGAAAAAACTTACTTGTAAATTCCCCATGGAAGCTTCCGTGGAAACATAATTCTGACATCTTTGTTCACAATCGTTCAAGCCTCGGTTCGATTTTTCCTTGTGAAAATTATCAAAACATTGCGCCCGTGTAATAAAGCAAACCCAAACAACGCTCACCAAAACAGACTGAAATTTTGAGCGCAACATGTTGAATCGTTTCAATTAGCAAGATTTACGGACGCCCACCACCGTTGCAATTCTCGCCACGAAATGAATATTGCTTGAACCAGAGGAAGTTCTAAAACTGGATACTAACCATTAGCGTTCCAAGTTATTCAACGTTCGATAAACAAGATTACCATTCATTTTAATACAGGAAGTTGTAACTACATCTCAATGTTATGCGGAACTTACGCTTGCTGTCGGCTTTTTATAACGATAATTACGATTTTGACAGCCACATGATCTATGTAGGATCGGCGCTGCGCTTAAACTTGTTTTGACTTGAAATCAATTTTTTCTTTTGGTTAAAAGAGGTTATTTTGTCTCAGCAAACCAGGTTGTTTATCATTGCCTTTGCTCTTCCTGTTTTTCTTCTTCCGGCGTGTTATCTAAAACTTGTGAAAAGACGAGTTTTCGATAGCAAAGCCGGGTAGAAATTAAATTTCCCTGAAAGCAAGTTTATTTCGCGGGCCTTAAGAGCAGGGGGTGGAATGAATCGGATGGAGGGAGGGGAGGTTGAGGACTTAGGGGGTAAGAGAGAAAGAGAGAGAAGGATCTTTTCAGTTACCAGTATTACGATTTTGTTCTTTCACTGATATTTGACGCTTCGTTGCGGATAGGTATCAATAAGTGGTCTAGGTTTGTCGTGTAAGCGATACTATCGCTATCCACTCTCTCTAAGCCAAACGCTATCGCAATCAGCTTCTTAAATATTCATTACAGTTTCGTTGGTTTAGTGCAAACTTCCGTGGGTTCACATTCTGTGGAGTACATTAACCCACCCTAACAAAAATAAACTTTTCTCTTGTCATGTATCATATCGCCTTTATCGAGGAGCGAATTTTTGCAAAGTCCTGTTGAACGAACTTGACACGATACGGAAGACAGCTGCTTAAAACAAAAGACGCAAGTTGAAAACGCGCGAGTTCCTTGCGTGTATCCTCGCTCGCTCGTGACAATAGAAATAGAAACGTGTGTACAATAAAATTGAAACAAATCCGCAGTGTCTCTTGCATTTCCTACATTTGTGCTTGTTCAACTTTTTAATATTTTAAGACCACAAAATTATGAGGAGGCCATAATTAATAGTTCTGCACAAACCCGTTTCATTCCTGGAGGGGACCCTTCAATCATTTGGCTTTTAACAGGAGAGAAGAGGAAGTTCTCCCTAAACACGCTAGGGGTAATTTTTGAGGTCTTGAATTTTCGACAGGGTGTACAGCGTATTCAGCGTCTTATACATGGTATTGCTGAAAGCACCACCAATTTTGAAATCTAATTTTGAAATCTAATTTTAAATGTGCTGTCTGAATACGGAAAACCGAGCCCCGTGGTTGACCACCATATCCCTTACAGTTTTTCGTCCATAAAGGGCAATGAAATAGAAGGATTTCAAAAGAGTTTCCTTCATCCCCACTTCCGGCTAAGGGCCTTTACCTGACCCCGGCGCGTGTTATTAGTGCCACACGTGATTCCCGCCGCCCCCCCCCCCCCCCCCCGCAAAAAAAAAAAAAAAAAAAAAAAAAAAAAAAAAAAAAGATACGGCCTCGGGGTTTCATCTTTTCAGGAACCGGTTACCTTTCAGATCACCGACGAGCATATCCATACGGTAAATTAAAATTACTTTGAAATACTGATTAGTGTCGCGAAAGCTTTCAGAGTTTCCACGACCAGTATTTGAATCAAGGATTATTTTTTTCATAAAACAGCTGAACGACAAGACTTCCCGTTTGCTAAAAGCCCCTCGAGGCGATTCTACAACCGGTGTTATTGTTTGATCGTTTCGGGACCCTTTCTGGAACAGGGAAATGAGTGTATGGAAACACACACGCTTAGAAAATTATACACATATTTTGGCGCGAGTTTCATCTTTTTGCATTGCTAGTGTGGCTGTATTAATCAAACAAGCCTCTCGGTTAGTTCAACTTGCGTCAAAATGGTTATTAATTAATCAAAAGGTAATTTATGGAAAATGAAAAACGACTGCGGCGCTCTGATGAAGGAATATTCGAGAAAGAAGTTGCTACAGTGAATGTCGACCTTAGTTCACAGCTGTTGAGTTGAACGTTTTTTAAATCAATGGGAAATAAAATTTAAGAAAGATAACAAACACTCCCTGTTCGTCTAATAAGTCCGTTGCGCGAGTGGACTTCTTTTCCAGCTAAATCACAGGTAGCCCAAGCTCGCAAAATTACGCTGCTCAATGGGTGAGATGTAAGGTTTTAAATGGGAATATACTGTCGCTTTCTCACCTGAAATTCTGACCTAGTTTTGAATAAAAAAACAAACTTACTCGCTTAAGTGCTTGTTCCTTTTGATATCGTGTGGATTTTTTAAGTTGACGCAGGGCCGTTCCGCTCGGTCTTACCGAGTTCATTTGCTTTGCCCTCTCTATGTATGGAGGTTCATTTTGCGAGCTGGGCTACCTGCGGCTAAATCGTTCAAAATTCTTTCGTTACAGAAAACAAAATTCAAGTTCACAGTTTCTCTGGAGGTAGACAAAACATACTGTTACAACAGGGTTCTCCATTATGCTAATTCCAGTCCACAGCTTGAATTGAGCATTGCTTGGTTCAAACAGGATGAAAAACAAAACAAACCAAACAAAACGGGCCATCATCAAGATTAAAAAATAAATGCCATCTGAGCGGATCTTTTCAATTGAGATCAGGCAATATTTTGGATAATAGAAACGATAAACTTAACATCAGGGATAAACCATTTTGCTTTTGTGCAACAAAAGCAGGCTTTAGAATTGTTTTCCTTTTCACCAGTTCATATTTTTTATTCACTTGAAAATAATTATGTTCTTGATTTCTTTACCTGAAACACCAATCCCCCCTCTTTCTGGATGAACCTGAGCTATGGCTTCTAAGGAGAACTTAGGGGGGAATAATTCTTCCCTAAAATATATGTTCCACCACTCAATCTAGGGATTGCAGGGAGTAGATTAATCAACAAAGTATACCATTTCAGTATTTTGACTCATGAAAAACGGTTTCGATCTGGACTGGAAGCATTCCTCACAGTGTGAAGGTTTCCAGTGACCAGTCTGCATGCGTGGTACAAACAATTTTTGTGAATGCAATCATAAATATTTTGTAAAAATATGCTCCACATGCCCCCAGATTTGAAATTTCTTGACTGATATTTCTCCCACATAGTGCTGAATTGATAAAACTTAGCATTGAATTGATACAGCTGACTGACTTCCTACATGTACACACTGGTCCAATTAAAAGTGTCCCTACCTTGATTATCTGTACTCATGCCAATGCCAGATTTAAAACTTCTTGACTGATATTTCTCCCAAATAGTGTTGAATTGATAAAACTTAGTATTGAATTGACACAGCTGAATGACTTCCTACACACAACCCACAATTCCTCTATTTGCTCTGACGAAGGGCTAACACTCGAATCGTCAGCTTTTAAAATCGTAACGGTGGTCAATTTACCATTTCAACTTTGTTGATATATTCAAATTATTTCGTTACTCCCACTGATGCAGCCCCAAACAGTTTCTTTAGAAACCATCAGCCTGACTTCCTACATGTACACACAGGTCCAATAGGCCATTTTACAGTTGTGTACTTAGTTGCCAAGCCTTTGATTCAGAGTGAGGCTAAAGATGACCTTGTTGTGATAGAGACCTGTATCTAGTTAGCATGATAACAAAGAGATTTACATTTGAAAGGCAAAGTTTGTATCATAACAAGGTCATCTTTAGCCTCACTCCCATTCAAAGGCTTGGCAACCAAGCACACAACTGTAAAATGGACTATTAACAGTTTCCCTACCAATGTATAGTCAAACCTTGATTATCTGTACTCGTTGGGACTAGATGAGATAATTGAGGTCCAGATAATTGAGGTTCAACTGTACCTTAACAGGTAGACAAAACATTTTATCAAAAAGAGTGTAAGAATTTTGAATGACACAGTTCCAACACAGGTTTACATAAATATACCCTCATAGGTTCTTTCAGAATAAGTAACAAATTCACACCTTGGAAACAAAGGATTTTAATTAACTCTCCAAGAGTTAAAAAATATCTGTAAACGAGCCTGAGACAGACCCTTGCATGTAGGAATGCCTGCCAGCAGAATGGTTACCTGGAGAATTTATGTTTTTCTAGTCAAATCAATCCTTGTTTGAAATTTCATTTACCAGTACTTTTTTGAAATGCCTTCAATATTGACCCTTTAACTGCCAAGATTGACCATGACAGAATTTCTCTTTACACTATCAATACAATATTAAGCAGAAAAGTAATGGGAATAAAGATTTAAAATATCGATTGGAGAATTTGATCGTTGACCCAAAGTCTTTGAACTAATATTAAAGGATCATATGGTAAACACTCACAGTAAGAAGATCAACTTATGTGATTGTGGGAGTGAGAGGTTTTAACTTTGGGGTTCATAATAAAGTTTAAGGATAGAAAAATACAATTCGAACAAAAGATAAAATTGGGTGATACAACTGTTATGAATGCATGCTTCATTTTCAAGCAGAATGGTAATACTTACGAAGAATGAACTGAGTAAAGACTGCATGAATCAGTTCTGCTAGGAATAAACTGTAGGATTCTTTGCAAGATTGGACTGAACTTCAAAAGAACTCACAATGCAAGTTACAGTTCCACCGAGTCATGACATGGTCTTTTATGAAAAAGGAGAAAAGACTATTCAATTGGTTTTTGTCTCCTACAATGATACAAAATAACGAGGAGCTGAACAACAGAATAGATGGAGAGCTGTGCAAATTGGATTGCTACCATGTGTAAAACTCGTTTCCCCTGATATAGCACTTCTGATTGCAGAAGGCCTTCTCCCAGCACTTTCCTGCCAGAAAATGTCCTGGATACATTCAGATCTCAGTGATTTATACCATTGAGTTGCTTCCGTCTCCTGCTAATCTATCAACAATCTGTGAATCAAAATGTAAAAATATCACATTACAAAATGTTAGGAATAATTTGTTCAAGTGGTGATTTCATCCTATTACATGTCATTTTAACTGAATTTAGATGCGTCAAGGCTGTGCTCTAAGGAAAATTGAATGGAGCCCAGTGCTCTGTAACTGTGAAATCTAGGCCAGCACAAACTTTTTCCTGAGTTGCCCAAGAGCAAAAGCAAGGCGCCAGGGGCCACTGGGCACTCCTAGATCACAGCCTTGGTGTGTGTTAAAACATTTGTAAATGTAGCTACTGTTCAATACAGATGAATGTATAACAAGCTACAAAATCAAAAACTGACTAATTTAAACAAGCCTAAGAGTAGAGAATTCGTCTCAATAAATTTTGTATCCAAGCAAGAAAGTGGCAAAGAATTCTTATTCAAAGACTATTCTTAAAATTTACATCTTTCCTATTTACATGTCTCCAAAAAAAATTCACCAAATGAAAGTCAAAAGTTCAGTTTGCAAAGGTTTTCCTTTTGCAGAGTCATATCTCAATGGTGAATGATTTTAGGACATTGTCTAACAGGCACCATAATTTACATCTCCAACTAGTGTATAAAATTGTAAATGATTATCACTATCCCAGGCAATTTCAAGGATATTTTGCATTTAGATCAGAACTTTGCCATAAAGCCCTCAGAGATAGTAAGGAACTCCATCTTCCAAAATACAAAACAGCTATGGGCCAGTCAACATTCGAGTATGCCACTGCAAAGGAATGGAATGAATTCCCCAAAGAACTACGTGCTTGTGAAATGCTGAGAATTTTTAAAATTAAAACTTTTAAACTTCTATTAGAATCAGATAAGGCACAACACAAATGTAGTGTACAAGTTTTTTTATCAATGTAAATAGTTTTTGGCAATTTTCAATTTGATCTTTAACTTGTATTGATGGTGAATTGTATTTTAAATGGCATTTTTTGCACTGATCACCGGCTTATACCAGCGTTTTTTATGTTGAATTCACTGATCGGTTTTTTCAGTTTAAATAAAGCATTATTATTGCTGTTATTAATTGAACCGTCTTCAAAATTCCATATTTTTCTTTCCTATTTAATTTACCATAAGCTCTGAATATAGTCCTCAATGGAACAAAAAGAAACAAACAATTGAAAAAAAAAAGTTTCCTGATTCTATCTTTGCGATGAATATATGAAGTTCATATATTTTGAACTGCGGTTATAGATACGTATGATGCACGATCCTCACAGTAGACAGCGCTATTTATGCAATAGCGAAAATCAGACCTGAAAAAAATCAGGCCTGTACGGGATTTGAACCACTGACCTCTGCGATACTAGTGCAGCGCTCTACCAATTGAGCTAACAAGCCAACTGGGAGCAGGCCGTTAAGTTGATTCGTAATAAACCCGTGATGATAAATCAGATGCGATGAATATATAAAGTTCATATATTTTGAACTGCGGTTATAAATATATGAACTTCAAAATATATGAACTTCATATATTCATCGCATCTGATTTATCATCACGGGTTTATTATAAATCAACTTAACGGCCTGCTCCCAGTTGGCTTGTTAGCTCAATTGGTAGAGCGCTGCACTAGTATTGCAGAGGTCAGTGGTTCGAATCCCGTACAGGCCTGAATTTTTTCAGATCTGATTTTCGCTATTGCATAAATAGCGTTGTCTACTGCGAGGATCATGCATGATATGATTCTATCTTTTATAAATAAAGTGGCTAAGATTAACAAAATTCTTTGCTGTCATTGGCCACAGTAGTCTACCTGGACCATTTCTTTTGCAAATTGCAACAAGCGATGACTAAGAGTGACTAGCATCTAATTTCTCAGGGCTTGAAATTAAAAAAAATTCTGATCGCAATTTGCAAGTAATTCCTAAAAATTTAATCGCAAGTTTGAAAATTTTAGTCACAAAGTAACCTACTTCTACCAGAACCGGAAATTAGAAATGAAGATTTCCTAGAAATTTCATGAGTGTTTGATGAGGTGGTTTCTGAAAAAGTGCACCGCAATACATTTCTCAGCAAGAAATCAATGATAAAAGTCATGCAACATTTAACTTGAATTTTGCAGGATTTTTCAAATAAAACTACAGCAACCAGTAACAAGTAAGACACAAGGCTGTTAAATATAATTTATTTATATGCTAGGCTTCAAAACAGTGGCAAAATTGCTACCAATGGAGAGATTTTAGTCACAAAAGTGAAATCTTTATTTGCAAACGTGCCTGACACAGGCCCAATTTGAAGCCCTAATTTCTCCTTACAATATCACCCCTGAATCACACATTAAGGTTATGAGAATTATGAAAATGATCAACAACTACAGAAACTCTTGATTGATAAGAAAATTCTCCTTGTCAAAATGCTAGGAAATGAATAGAGAACAGTATGGAGAATATGCATACTGATTAGTTAGGCAGTAATAATTAGTGGGTTAATAATTTTTCTGGCAGCTTTTTTTTCCCCTTTGACTTAACCTTTTCCTTCCCAAGTTCTCACTAGTAAATATCCATTATTAGTATATACTAAAACAGTGGATAGCGTTAGAGGTGCGCTCTGATTGGCTAGTCAAACTCCCAATATCCTTTGCTATTTACCTTCGAGCAACTTAGGAAAAAATGGCATCCCGGTTTGCTTCCACGACAAGCGAAAAAATCACTCAAATTAATTACGGTGGTGTATATTGTCTCACTGTTTTAGTATACTAAAACAACTATTCACCTCAGTGTCGGTGGTTAGTAGTGGATATTTACCTCGCCGCTTCATGGCTCGATAAATATCCATCACCAACCACCTCCACCTTGGTGAATAGTTGTTAATTAACCAAGTGTGAAGTCAAGGTGGCTGGATATTGACCAAATTCTTTTTTTTTGCATTTTTATGAACTGAGATGAAGTTGAGGTCCATAAAAATGTGAATAAAAGAAAGAGGCTAATATACAGCCATCTTGACCGAACAAGCTTGATCAATAAAGGATTTATTACATTGCAAAAAGATTTTGCTTTATTAAGAATTAAGAATGACTCTTTTGCTTCGAGAGCCAAGAAAGAAAGCCAACTGTGATTGTAGCACAACAAACTCACAAAGGTCATTTCTGTTTTCTTTGTTTTGACTATCTTCTGCCACTTTTTGCTTATCCATCACTGAAATTGTCCAAGAATTATGAATGTAGATCTAATTCAATTTTTTCCATGTGTGGAATCAATGCGGGCAATCCCTAGTGGGCAAGATGGGCCCATCTTGCCCACTTAGTTAGCCAATCAGAACACAGGATTTGCTTCATCTGCCCACGGGCACTGTGAGTGATGTAATAAATCCCCTTACTGTCTGCCATACAAGTGTTATGATGTTAGTTTGGAGAATTTGCTACTGGATCAACTGATAATCTCCTTGTATATATTTTTCTTCACTCTCATCACTTGTCTGCTTAGCTACGGTATGCATCAACATTGTGAGGACAAATTCTGCCTTGGTCACTTATGGGAGTTCAATGGTTAATGTTATGAAAAAAGGAAGTTGGTTAACAAATATGTCTTAGTAGACGTTTTGTTGTGTAGTATCACTGAGTATTTTTACGAGTTGTGCCGTATTTTGATGAGCCCGTAGGGCGAGTCAAATACAAATAACAAGTAAAAATACTCAGCGATACTACACAACAAAATGTCTAATAAGTTATTTATTATCCAACACGTCAAACTGTTATTTCAGTGAGGGCGAATTTCGTGGATATTTATTTACGGGGAGTGCGTGACAGAAGTATGCGAAGCTGAAAAGAATTGGCACATTGTGGTGTTGCTGCTTCTATTTTCTTCAAGAAATGAAGAAATTTCCAGGTCATCTAGCTGTTTTTCTTCGTTCGATTCATCTAATAAACTTGGATGTACATTTGCCAATCATTCTGACTCTTCGTCGTCAGAAATATGATTCAAATTGTCCACCATTTTTTTTCATAACTACAATTCAACTCTTCGCTTGCACGATGCGAGAAAACCTGTTTAGCTGGCACTCTAGAGTACAAACACCGTGTGATATTTGTACTTGTCTATGGCGTCATTTGTATTCATCTATGGCCTCATTTGTACTCTATGAAGTGTAGTTGGATAATAAGTCAGACTGAATTAAGACATGGACAATAAATCATATGCAAAATGCAAAGCCCACTCACCATGCTAATTCCTGGGAGGTTGAGTATATTCCCAATGACAGGTACTCTTCTTAAAAAGTTAATAACAACTGGAAAGAAGCCACTGAGAATAACAACAGAAATTACTTCAGTGATAATCAGACCAAAAGATTTTAACAGGCATTCCCATCCTTTTCTTCCTCTGACAAAAATTTCAACTGACAGGTTCAAATATAAGTCTGTGGCAAGTTACAAGTAAATCAAAAACCCCTTATTGATTTTAAGAAATGAGCCTGGCACAGCATTTTCTCCCCAAGGAGAGAATCCTTCCCCTAAGGAAGATTTAAGACTGAACTAGAAGAAAGAATAGAAATCGAGCTTGTGCAATTCATACTATAGAACTTTACTCTGTAAATGTGTACTTCTTATTAACCCAGTTTGAGGTCCACATTTGAAGTTATGGACCTAGAAAACAAGATTCCTGAGATGTTTGTCATATCTCTGGCTTTAGATGGAGGAGGAGAATTTCATTTCAATCAGATTTTTTAATTCAGTTGGCTGTACAGTGAAACATGGCCCCTAAATTGACCAATTATAGCACACATACCAGCTGGGAGATAAAATAAGGATTCTTGAGAAAGGTGATTGCTTACAAATCACAACATCAAAACAAAACTAAATCATTTTTTTTGAGTAATGCCCTGTTTTGAGCTTCATTTCAAAATCTAACACCACAATGTATCTGCAAAAAACCAACTTGGTTGCATGTCTTTTTTATTCTTTAATTTCAGAGCATCAAAAGTGACCATGAAAACCAAATGTTTACAGTTGTGATATTGCTTAAATGTCTGGTCAATTCATTGACCAAGTTTGGTCAGGCCAGATTGGAAAAAATTTGGCTTTGGACCTCACTGTGCTTACTGGTACTCCTGGTACTGATGACTTGCTCCCAAATATTTTTATAACATAACCAAAGTAAAGCGCGTGCTCTGATTGGTCAATTTAGCGTCCCCCATTTGCCCATGGGTGTACGCTGCTGACGTGAGCAAATGCAAAGACTATTTTTACGCGCGCGCTTGTTTTTTCTGGTCGCGTAAGATTTGTTAAATAAAAGGGAACTCTTTAGCTACAATGTATCAATTTTATGTTATAAAACAAATGGTAAACACCACAGCGTACACTATTGAGTTATGGATACACTTGGGAGGTTTGCTAAGCACTCAAGAAGCTAGAGTCGCTCTCGGCTATCGCCTCGAGCGACTCTTACGCTTCTTTCGTGCTTAGCAACCTCCCGCGTGCATCCATAACTCAATAGTGTACGCTGTGGTGTTTACCATTTGTTAATTGCGACCAGCCCTCTCACTAATTCAATACAGACATTCTTAAATAATTAAACCTCAACTTACCTAAACAAAAGGACAAATCCATATATTTCTATAATCATTCCTATAAGAGGCCAACCAATAAGAACAACTAACACTCCACCAAGAAAACAAGAGCTTCCCTTGAGCTTGTGTTTTTGAAAGAAAAATCTAAAAGTTCTCTCTAATCCAATTACCAATGCTAATCCAGAAATGAATAATATCTGTGATAGAAAATAACAAGAAAAAAAAAATTAAACTGGAACAGCAATACTGAGTATCAGGGCTAAACACTAGCTTTTCACCTTACTAGCAAAGTGGCTAGTGACAACTTAAATGTTACAACAATTTCAGTTTGTTTACTAGCCAAACTGGCTGGTGGAAATTGAAAACCACTGGCCAAAACTGAATTTCTTCTAGTCTGTGGCTAGTTGGCTACCAGTGTCGAGCCCTTCACTCGAGCTCTCTGATCCCATTAGAGTGTCTTAGCATCTAATATCTCTACACAATATCAACCATGAATCACACATTAGGGTTATGAGAATAAAGGAAATGATCACCAACTAAAAGAGTTCTTGCCTGTTCAACAAATTTGGAAAGATTTCCGTATAACCCCATACCAATCAAAAACAATGCTGAAGTACTAGTCCCAAAGACAATCTGTTGTTTTGCCTCTGTTTTCTTTTTTCCAAGAATTGCATGCATAATGAAGTATAGGGTTATATGGAAATCTTACCATAAATTCCCCTTCTCAGCACCTTAGGAAATGTACAGAGAACGGTATGGAGAATATGCACGCTGATGTTACGTTGTAAAGGGTTAAAAGGGCAAACGCTTATCAGCTACAGAGAAATTTATCTGGTCTAGCTATTTATGTGTGTCTATGGTTTCACACCAATGAATTCCTGATCAATGAATGGGCACCTGGCAATTAGATTAAAAGTAATTGAAAATTATCTATTAAGATTACATTCTGAACTGTTGAACTATATCCACAGACGTTTGTCCGTAATACTACAAATGACAAGGGCCAATTTTCATTATGAACAAGTTAATCACTGTTAGAAATACAATGTAAGAGATCTAGGCTCTCGAATTTTCACGATACTCGAAAAATCTAAGCATGAACGTATAAGATACTTACATTTCCAATAGCTAAGAGACCTTTGTCGAAAAAGAACAAAACTCCCAGAAAGAGAAAAAATACTCCAAAACCTGTCACACCGATGCCGATTTCTAAGAATCAAAATTCAAATGGAAAAAAAATTAAAGAAACAAAACCGAAATAAACCATTTAATGAAGAAGGGGTTCCTACTTTGATAATCTGTAATCGGTAACATTTTCCAAGGTTTTTCTTTAAGTTTTGCTACCTCTCTTTACAATAGTTCATTTATGACTTTGACCAGAAGGCCACGTTGTGTTTTCCACAACGCATGCCTCATTCTAACCGCTGGCCACATAAACTGCACAGTCAGCAGTTCATAGTTCACGAAGAAAAATATAAAGGATACTGACATGCAACGTCACGTTAACATTTCCCTTTGACAGTGAGGTATACGTTTGTGTTGGCGGGAAACCTCATTTGTTTTACAGAAGCAAATCGGCTAAAAAATCTATTCTGATCTCGATTCACAACGATCAGACAGTATGCAGTTATGCCTGGCAAAGGCAAATTTCACGGAGAATTGTTCTCGATGAACATTTCTCACATACCACCGGCATATTTCGCCGAGTCCATTCAAGGACTTGGTTTTTACGTGGGAGGTGAATTGTGGCGTCCTGTTTGTTTTCTGAAAGAATTTTTTAGCGGTGTTTGTTGAACACTAAGAAACGAAGCAAGTTTCGTTCATCGGTTTCAAATTCGATCAGTAGAAACAGAAGGGAAAGCAATCGTTCTCGTGGTACGGGTGACGATCGATTGTGAAATCTCGTGAACCATGCGGAGAACAGGAAAAGCCAATGTCTTAACTGCTTTGATCGATCGGGAAACGAACTGTCGAGGAACTCACGACCACAATTTGTTAACATCGTACGCCGAAGATGCCTCTGTGATGTCCTGTAATCAAACGAAGGTACGTACCATTTAGTTCTTGTCATTTCACCGGTCAATGTTTGTAGACTGGTGTTACTGTTGTTGTTTTCATGCGGATTTTCAAGTTTCCTTGAGGATTGTGTGACCTTTTTGAACTAAAATTAATCGCTTTAAGATAAATCGTAATATCAGTTTATTTCGATCGAGGGAAGGGGTTTTTCTGTATATTTTTATCATAAACCGTAATTTTACTAAATTTTCTTGGGTTTTTCGTCGATTTCCCACACAATGACGACATTTGTGTGCCTCACCTGCATGCAATAAGACAAACTTCATCCGGTTTGCTATCTTCGTTTCACGCCATGAAGTGGGTGTCAAAGAAAGCATATGTTTCCTTCAGTTTAGTTTCCTACTCGACGATATGTCTACTTTTCATTTAAACTTCCTAACCCGGGGCCATTGTTTACCTCGCAATCGCCTGTGTTTTTTCAATGTCAAGTTCATATTGACGTGCCATTAGTCTTTCCTATCGCCCTAAGTTCATGGTCAAAATCTGCTTTGTTTTTTGTTCCCATATGGACAACAGTCTTTTATTTAAATATATTTCCCACACGCTAGTAAGTGGGTATCTTTCATGATCTCTATACTTTCGAAGACAGAGCAGACTTGTACTGAAACTTGATTTTTTTTTATTCGTGCACTTATTACGTAGGGAACTCATTACGTAGTGACCTTGACAAAAAAGACAGAAAAAAACAATAGTAGTTTGGTCTTTGTTTTGTCGAAAGACTATTCATCTGTCATTCAGTATTCTGAATCTTCCGATTTGTAACGTGGTTGGTGGAAATTCCCATGAAGCTCTCGAAAACACAAGTAGATTTGTCTTGACCTTCGCGTTGAGGCGACCAACCCCGATGTACTTCCGGTTTTATAGGCGTCGATTGTGTTTAAAGGTATTCGCATCAATCAAAAGCGGTCTCATTTTAACCATAATTTTAAATGAAACTTTGTTGCCCAGATATTGTTTCCTGAATCAAGGTGTGGTTGACCTTGCTCGTTTTTGTCAAAGCAACCATTCATACACCCTTGATAAGACAGGAAATTATATTTACTAGTATTAAACTTGTTAGCATGTGGCGTGATTCACTACAAAACATGAACACGGACGAAACTTGCACAATTTTTTGAAGCTGTTTTTCTCGTATTTTGAGTTTTATTTGTTGTACACAGATAAATCATGAGATAGCTTCTCAATTAAAACTGAAAACCATTCGATTGAAAGACGAAGCCCAGACAATAATGGAAAAAAAATGCTTAAATTAATAAATTAATAAAATTAATGTTCAATGATATTGCTGGATATGTCTTCCAAATTGATATGTTTTTCAGATAATTTTTCCTTTGACATTGGCAGTGGCAATGGCCTTGAACTTGGACATCTTGTGTTTAACCCAAATATAATCATAGGTGATAATTCTTTTTGTGACATTAAACTTGGCTTTCAATCATTTTTGCTAAACATGAATTAAAGATAAACCAAGAGTGAAATTCTTAGAGTTACAGTATAATTATGTGAAGCTCACATCCAACCAGTGATCTCTTTACCATGATTTGTGTTTCTTTTTTTTTTTTATTTATTGGTTTTTATTTTATCTCCCCTTAAAAAGATGCAACATGCACTAATGAAAACATTTGAAGTAACAAAGTCAGGTTTGAAAATTAATTTTGGCTACAAAGTCTTCTGGATAGTTCTGTTTACATTTGATAAGGGAAATAACATGTGAGGAAGTATTGCAAGTACAATTGTCCTAATCTTGCTTAGATTTTCGAGGTGAAATTTCAAATAAGTGTTTGGGAACCTATGTGCAATGTAACATTTTACTTGGAATATACTGAATACACAATATGGACTTTCTATCTTTGGCACAAGACCAGTTTCTTACATCAACAAGCAGGCTATCATTAAAATAATCCTACAGTATTTTTTTGTATTGATAAAATTAAAGGTGACTTACACATGAACAAAAGATATACTATAAGAGATGAATAGCATGCATATTTCACATGACAGACTCTCCATTATAATTTTTTTCATTGTAAGTCTGTACTAGTCTTGAAATTAATTTTTCATGAAAAGCACATGATATTTTGTCATTTTGATTGCTTTTACACCAGAATGATTCAATTAAAAATATTGTTATCTCAAGAACTTTGGATGATATAGATTTAATATGATTTATAGCAGTGTCCTGTTGTCTTGACTTCCTATCCAAACTAGTTAAACCGGTTTGACTGCTAAGCTCCAAAAGTTTGATTTCAAACTAAAAATTTTACATTCCTTGCTTAGTTAGACTTTGAGATATCCATGTGTATGTCAGACAAGTGTATTTATTTGATTTTTTATTTTAATTTCGGGAAACTAAACTGGAATATTTAACCCAAAGAACAATATATTGATAAAAGTCAATTCTTGGAGTAGCTCTGCTTACCTTAATAATGAGTCTGAAGATTTAAATACAAACTTAACATTTGCAAATCAAAATTTTCGTTTTTTCACATGCCAAGTTGAAGCTGTGAGAGAGTGTGAATGCATTCCACTAATCTGAGCACTCAGAAATTAGGGACTTGTCTCAAATCATTGATTTTTGACCAATTTCTGTTCATATTTCTAGGAGTTATCTGACTTTTGTAGTAAATATAATTCTCTGACAGAGAGACCAATGTTCAAAAACTTGCTATGAAAGACACTTAGTGTTTTCAGTTAAATCCCTTCAGGTGGTTGTATATTCTCAGACCACCTTAGAACCTGTGAAACTACCTTGAAGGTACAAAATGTACATATAATGATATTGTACCAAAAGGAAGATTTTGAAAGTAAGCTAGTCTTGTTGCGCAATGTAAATTCTTTCAATTTCATATATTCTTCATCCACCTTGGATAGTTCTGTTTTGTTCTAGAAAATACAGAAACACTTCTCTAGAAACAATATTTTGATTTTTTTTTTCAGCTTAAACTACTTGACACAAGTTCTCATGTTTTCCTACCCTAAAAAAAGGCCTCTCTGTGCATGATATCCAGCTCTTGTCATTGTTTAGTATTAAAACGAGACAACATGCTTCATACCATTCTATTTTGGTTGCCAGTGAAACAAAGAATGTAAATCCCTTTTTATTTCTCATCTGCCACCTGCAGCCATGTCTAAAATAAGGAATCCATCATCCACATTATTTTGGACGTAACAATAGTTTTAGCTCAGTGACATGCATAATCAGACAAGTTAAATTTAGCATTTGGTTTTGTTCCTAAATTTTGCTAAAACTTATCAGCAGCAAGGAAAAAGCCACCTTTGTCATACGACCAAAGGTGGGACATGAATGTTTTATAACTTCCTACAGGGGGTAATTTTTTTTGGGTGGCGTGATGAATAAATTTTACCAACGATATAAATAACACTATATGGCTACGTCTATACATGGTTTGCGTATTTTAGTCTAAGAATGTGCACATTCAATATAATTTAATGTCCCAAATTCCCTTGAATTTACCAGTTGCAATATATTTCTATTGTGGTCATGATAAATTGACTAAAATTAGTATCAACATACATATAAAAGGTTTTTACAGGGGTATCTTTAATTAAGATGCAAAATTGTGTTGATGTGAGTTAAGTTATAGTCAATTTAATCTCATTAGTTGTGCTTCACTCATCAGAATATGTTCCTCTGGGCTAGGATTTAAAAATACTTTGTTATGCTATTTTTGGATAAATTTGTTATGTTCAACCGCTCTGAGGAGTTTTTTACCTTACAGTACATGAAAGAAAAAATCAATTTCTTTAACTTTCCTGTTCCAAATTATGTCAAATTGATTTTAATGAGATTTAAAGTGATTGAAGAGAAATGATTGGGTAATCATGTGGGCAGTTTGGCTTCTTGTCAAGAATCAGAAAACAAAGGGATTAACTTTTATGTAATAATTTACACTACTTGACAAGTGAAAATCTGGCATATGTTCAAATTATGCTTAAACCGACTTCCTTTCAGGTGATGTTATTGAACAGCAAGAGGAAATTTGCCCACATTCACATAAACTCATTAAATCCCTTTGTAAAGAAAAGGTTTGGCTAGTATTGCATTGCCAAAGTATATTTTCCCTGTGTTCTTGTGTGAAAATACATAGTTTTCATGTAATTAAAATAATGCCATCCTAATGAGACAGAAATAGGTAGTGAGGCAAAATAAATGCTACATTGTTTCTGTTTCATAATTCAAGGTATTGTCGCCAGTTTGTCTGAGTGCAATTGAAGGTGCTGTTAAGGTGTCATAGTGCCATCTGCTTGTGAAATTGATCAATGTCTACATGTACATGAATAAATATGAGTTCAAATGAAGTGTGAAGTGTCACAAATAAAAAAAGCTGCCTTTGATATTTGTTCCTTTTTAAAGAATAAAGGATCAGCTAACAGTGTATATAGTACATTTGAAGTGCCAGTATATTGCATTTATTTTCGCACATCTACTAATGTGATTCATAATGACAGCAAGAGCAGTATTGGTACAATGTAATTACAGTTTGGAATAGAACTAATAGTTAATTTAGAATGCTAAACATCCACTGGAACCTGCATGTATGAAAGTCCAAAAGTCGGAGCTTTCAAGTCTCATGAAGTGAGCACGAGACTCAGACAAATTCAGTCTTACTCTCTCGGCCTAAAACTATCATTTCTCATGCATTTAAGGTTTCTGATTAAACTGTTGATTTTGAAATATCAAACTAATTCTTTAGTTAAGTTCCTACATGTATGAAATTAATTATTATTCTTAATATGATCTACTCCCTGTTCCCTTTGTGCCTGCTTTGAACACCCACCAACAGAGGAAATTCTATTGCACAGTAACACAGACACTCTTCACACATGCACAGAACAGAGGAATACACGTCTTAGCTACACATACACTTCAATTTTTCACAATTTTCTAGGGTGCAGTATGCCCCCACAACATCTCCCTCCCCAGGGAGGTGAAGTATTAAAATCGAAAGCTTAGCATTCCAAAATCTCACTACAGTGGAACCGTGATATAATGATATGCCAAGGGAGCAGTGGAATTGGATCGTTGTATCGAGTTATCGTTATGTCAAGACGGGGTTCTGTCCCATACATTTTACTGTAACTTCTGCTGGGACTTAGCGTATTTATCATTGTACCAGGAATATCGTTATATCATTGATCGTTGCATCGAGGTTCCACTGTATATGGCAGAACATCACCTTGATCGTTCTTAACCCTTTTACGCTCAAGGTCTCATTTGTAATTCTCCTTGCTGTCTGCCATGCAATTCTTATGATGTTAGTTTGGAGAATTTGTCATTGGATTAATTACACTATCCCCTGATTTATATTTTCCTTAATTCTCATCACTTGATGTTATAATTATTGTTATTGTGAGGAGAAATTCTGTCTTGGTCAAAAACATGGGAGTTAAAGGGAAGTAACTTGGTTTTTAAATGAGAAAGACAACACTCTAGAAATCCTCAAATTTTTTGTTTTCAGCCATTTTGAGGCATCTATATAATTATATAAAGTTCTGACACTGAGTGCCTTTTGAGATTTCAAAGAATGATCTAACCTAAGAAAAAAAAGAGTACATTTAAGTTATGAAATTGAATAATCGGAAAAAAGGAGAGCATTTGCTGAACAGATTTAAATTTTGCTAGGATATGTTTGATAATTGACAAAGTTTACTACATGTATTTTTTTTTTTTTTTTACAGGAATGTGAGCTACCAGGATCACCAAGGTCAACCTTTCTTGTCTGCTTCAGCCCTGACAAGTAAGTTTTATTTTCAGTTCTTAGCATTATCATTGTTGTTATCCTCTCTGAATAAGAAAGATGGTGAGGTTTGAGCTTGGTGAAGAAATAGGGAAAGATGCTTTTTTTGTCTCTTCGCGAGGGAGAGAGAAAGAAAAAATTGTGAGTCCCCAGGAGGAATCAAACCTAAGACCTTCAGATTCCATAGTGCGATGCTCTGTCACTGAGCCACTGAGACTCCATAGTAAGCAAGACCCATATATTACATGTGTCCTGCATTTTCTATTTCTTTACCGAGCTCATAACTCACCATCTTTCTTATTCTATTTAAATCCTGAAATCCTGACAATGAAAGGGTTTAGGGAGAAATTTGGAGTCCTGGTAGAATCAATCTGAGTCCTGGGAAAGTCCTGGAAAAATCCTTGAAATATGTTTCTGAAAAAGAGTATGAACCCTGGGGTCCAAGGGAAGGAAAAATGAAATGACTCTGCTTGATTGAACAGCCTCCCTGTGTTTCCACCCCCCCCCCCCTCCCCCTTAATTTCCATTGCAATAAACTTTTTAGTCTAAAACGTGATTTCTATGTGCATTTTGTAACCAGGGCTTTCAATAAGACCTGGTATCTGGTGGGTATTCTGTTGTGAGTCACTGGGTGTATTTCACTGTGCTCAAGTCACACTCAAGTCGCTCTCTGGTGGGTGCTGTACTGAGGTTGCCGCCTATTTCAAATCTTGTTGAAAGCACCGCATAACATTAATTAGTATATATTAAAACAGTGGATAGCATTGAAGGCGTGTTCTGATTGGCTAGTCAAACTCCGAATATCCTTCGCTATTTACCTCCAAGCAACTCAGGAAAAAAATGGCATTCCGGTTTGCATCCGTGACAAGCAAAAAAATCACTCAAATTAACGACAAACCAGTCTCTGAAAACACAAAGAAAGCGACTAAATTTGGTTTGGCTGTGTTTAAAGGTAATGGTTTAAGTTTTTAACCCGGAGTTTATTGATAAAAACCAAGGAGAAAGGTTTTGTTTACAAATGCAAATTAATCTTACGTAACCACGCGCGTGAAAATGTTGGAATTGTTGCTAGAATGTATGAATTAAAATCAATTTTTGGTGGTGCATATTATCTCACTGTTTTAGTATATACAAAAACAACTATTCACCTCAGTGTTGATGGTTAGCAGTGGATATTTACCTTGCCGCTTCGCGGCTTGGTATATATCCACCACTAACCACCTCCACTTCAGTGAATAGTTGTTAACTATTTCATGTTGTTTGGGTACAAAACAACAAACAAACAAATACACTGTACTACAGTCATGAACAAGCAGTAGAAAAGTTGCATGAAGATAGAGGTTGTTCATAAGTCCCCATTCTCTCATTAAGCCCTGTCTGCATGGGAGATTGACTTGCAGAGATGTTGGGGTTTATCTTGGTTCCATTCAGTTACAACTACATATAACTCTCTTGGACGAGAAGATTTTCCTTCGTGGTTTGTCCCCCAGCATTTCATTTCTCTTTTGTATGTTATTAAACCTTACAGCTATGAGAATAAAGAAAGTCCTTAGCATGAGGTCAAGAAGCTCTTGATCATTAAGTTAATTCTCCCAGTAGGTGCAATAGGAAACATTAAGAACCTGCAAACTGATGTTCAAGGAGGTGGGGGGTGGGGGGGGATTATACTTATGCCCCTGTCCACACCTTTTTATCTGAGTTCAACACAGTAACCGTCAATCCACTGCATTTTGTACTTTCCAGTGTAAGTTAACATTTTAATTTGTGCTGGTAATGATTGTATTATAGGACCAAAATGGCATCTTCCCATGGAGATCACACTGTGCGTATAGTGGACTGTAAGACATTTAAATGCATGAATACTCTCAGAGGTCATCCTCGCACACCCTGGTGCATTGCGTTCCACCCGTCATCCAATGAGCTGTTGGCTTCAGGTTGTCTTGGAGGAGAAGTCAGAGTTTGGAATTTAAAGGTGGAGTAACATTTGTGTTGAGTTTATAACAGGGGAAGTATAGGGGGGGATAATAATTTATGGTGGATAGTGTGTGTAAAATGTCAGTACCTACAGACCAAACTGCAGTTGATCTGAAATCATGTAGTTTCCTTGGAAAAATTACTCTGGAGAGTCTGTTACTTGTTGAGGAGTCTGTATTATTGTGGGAAAGAAGGGTGAGAGAGAAAGGTATGTATTATTGTGGGAAAGAAGAATGAGGGGAGGTGGGAGGGGAGAATTTTGTGTACACTCTTAGATGCTTGTCATTTTGGTGCTCAATTTCTACATACTCTTAAAATTCTTGTCAATGCAGTTGCCTCCTTTAAATTTATTTTGGGGGTATGCTGTGTGTGGAAACAAAATGCATCTCAGTTTAAATAGATTTTAAAAGCTGGAGGTGCAACCCAAAGAGAGTAACTATGTAAAACATCATGATTATGTAACACAAAATGTTGGTGCTTTGAAAAGTTTTGACTTGACCCTTTTGCTCCCATGATCTCTTTAGTAATTCTCCCTACTGTCTGCTATACAATTTATATGATGTAAGTTCAGAGAATTTAATATTAGATCAACTAATAATCCTCTAATTGATATTTTTTTCGTGTCTTGGTCACTCATGGGAGTTTTAAGGGATAACATCGCTCAGTGTAAACTTGCACCGAGGCAATTACAGGAAGAAAAATATATACGAACATCCTTTTTTTCCTTCCCCATTTGACCCTAAAGAGTGACTATCACTGTTACTGTAATTTCCGGCCGTTTGCCTGCTGGTAATCTGTTGATTTTGCCTTAAACATGCACCACTGTGGGTAATAGGGAGGTGCACATTATGTGACAGTTTTGAAATGTACTGGCAGTTGAATTGAAGAAAATTCTCACCTACCTGTGTTTCTACCTCTCAGATGAATTTTATTGTATTAAGAGTGCCACAAAGCGGCACGAAAACATGATGCTGACTCGATTTATTTCGCGCGCAACTAGTTGCGTGACAAACAAATTACTATTGGCACACGCATAAACAAAACCTTGATGGTGACAAAAATAAACTGGGGATAACTAGCGTATCTGTAAAAAATTTCCAGTTAGCACTAGCTTCAGCTGAAGAGAATTGTCCCGTTTTAAGGGACTTGTTAGGCCCAGTAGAACTGGAGATATTGATTTTTTTGAGAAATCAACAAATCAACATCGCACAAAATGTGGCCATGAATTCGCATTCTGTCAATTATGCAATGTTGTGAGTTCTAGAGCATAGTTGTACAAATTTCCTTTTAAGTTGCGGGTTATCCACCAGTATGGGTAATCTGTTGACTTTTTTTTTCACTGCATGCAATAATCGGCCAGTGCGGGTAATCGGCCGTGTGGGTAAACGGCCGGAAATTACAGTAGTCACCTAATTTCTCCTTACAATATCAGCCATGAAGGTTATAACATGAAGGTTATAAGAATACAGGAAATGATCACCAACTGAAAAAGCTCTGGGCTGGGTTGTTCAAAGGTGGTTTAAGATAACCCAGGGTTAGTGTGAAATTTAATTGCAGATCTGAAAGCTTTAAAATTAAACTCACTTTAATTCCATTCGTTAACAATTTGGTGATTGAATGCTCCAAGAAGAATTGGGAAAATTATATTAAAACGGCTTTTGAACAGAGAAATATAGAAACCTGGACTAAAATTTAACCCTGGGTTAGCACTAATTGGTCTTCGAACAACTGGGCCCTGATTGTTAAACAAATTCTCCTTGTCAGCACCTTAGGAAATGTATTGAGAACAGTATGGAGAATATGCATACTGATGTTTGGGTGAAAAGGGTTAATGATCCTTTTTTGTGAGTGAGTTATGTGACTATTCCCTTCAATGTTAAATCATTATTCAACCATGTTAATATATTTCTGTTAAGACTGGAGATAGTGAAGTGTACACACCTCCTGACAGAGCTGTTATTGCCTCGCTTGCTTTCCACCCTATGGACCATGTGTTGCTGATCGCAACCAGCAACAAGCTTCTCTTGTGGAGCTGGGATCAACCTGAGCCATTTGCTTGTGTACAGACTGCTTCAGCTGAAGAAAAAGTCAGGTATGATGGAACCTAAATTTTTTTCATGTTGTTGAATCTCAGTTTGAAAGAACAAATTCAATTCCTTGTGTTTGCTGTACCAAAATAGAATGTCTAGGGTTTTAATGAAGAAGTGGAAAAAAAAATGATGTGGAGCATGTAACAAGTAAGAGGTCTATGTATGCGAAGGATTTGGAATGCGTGCCAGTTGTGTTGTAATTTGATGATTTACTCCTCAAGCTACATCAAAAGCTGGTTAGCGGCAATGTACTGGCACCTACAACACTTCATAGTGTCATCTGTTTTGCTTGCAAGAGGGCTCAAATATTTGGGTTTTGCCATGTATCCTTTGGGGCACAGTCACCTGTTATACAGTTGTCGACCCTTTATTGACATAGTGATTTAACGCTTTGACTCTCACGAGTGACCAAGACAGAATTTCTCCTTACAATACAATATCAAGCAGACCAGTGATGAGAAATATAAAGACAAATAATCAATTAGGATTTTAGTTGATCCAATACCAAATTCTCCAAACTTAACATCATAAGACTTGTATAGCAGACATTAAGGAGAATTATTAATGAAATCTTTGGAGAGAAAGGGTTAAACCTCTGCAAACTCATACAAGTTGGCCATGTACTAGTTTTTGACAGTGACAATTGTTCTGGTTACTATTACTTATTATTATTATTTATTATTATTATTATTTATTATTATTATTATTATTATTATTGTTATTATTATTTGGTTACTATTACTGTAAGATCAGCCAAGTCAATGTCAAGCGGGGATAGAAAAATGGTGGGAGAAAGATCAGGCCCTGGTTGTTCGAAGGATTGATAACGCTATCCAGTGGATAAATCCCTATCCGGTGGATGGCGCAGTATATTTTGGTAACACTTATCTGCTGGATAGTGATTTATCCGTTGGGTAGCGCTGTCCGCCCTTTCAACAACCGGAGCCAGGCCTGTGGTCTTGCAGCACCCAGTGGCCCATGGTGTCTTACTTTTGCTTATAGGCAACTCAGGAATCTTAGTTTTTTTAATAAAAAGCATTTGCTGGGCACTCTGGATTTCACAGTTTCTGAGCCCTGGGCTCCGTTCAATTTTTCTTAGAGCACAGCCTTGAAGATTATAAATTTTTAGTACATGAAGAAGGAAACATTGGGGTCACCCATACAGAAAGTGGAATGTTTTAAAAAATCCCATGTGCGCTGTAGGTGGTATCCAATGATTGGAAGCTGGGAAAGAAATTAATTTCATGGCTCATACTAAGGACTTTAGAATAATTACAGTAGAGTATTAATTGGCTAAATTTTTTCAGATTGGTGGAATTTTCACCTCTTGGAGACCATATTCTTACTGCAGTTACAAATATACCCCAACCAGTAAGTAAATCATTACATTTTCTGAATTAAGGGAAAAAAAGCTTTTTTTTTAAAATTTGAATGGCAAGCTGTTGACTACTGTGTAGAGTATATCTTTAGGTTAGGGTCCCAGGTGATGTAAAAATGTGTCCAGAACAAATACTAGGGTGTCACTCATATCCTTAATACGTTTCGACATGATTTGTGATCATCAACTGAACAGGCATTCAGCAGAATCTTGGTGTGACCTTATTCTTGCTTGGAAACAGTTCTTGCTCACCTAATTTGCGGCCTTCTCTTCAACTTTTGATCTAAGAGTGACTGGCATCTAGTTTCTCTTTAAATTTCACCCTTGAATCTAAAAGTAAGATCACGAGAATAAAGGAAATGATCACCTCTTGATTGTTAAACAAATTCTCCTTGTCAGCACCTTAGAAAATCTATAGTGAACAGTATGGAGAATATACATACTGATATTACGTTGTAAAGGTTTGCCTCATGATGTAAGGGTCACGCTAATCAATTGTGTTTTGATCGCGACGTTTTGACTGATACAGTCCCAGTCTTCATCTGGCTACGCGGCGGAAAGTTTAGGTGTCGCTATTTGTTCCACCTTGGTTTGAGGTTTGTTTGACAGAATAAAGAATTTTTTTTTCACCATGATGGCAATTGTGTGTCTTGACTGAGTAACGGCTTAACATTTTTTTTTTCGATCATTTTTTTGTCCTACAGGCTAGTAACTCTGGAACAATTCCAACTAGGTGAGAATGTTTTAGAATTAGTTAAATTATTGCTGAAGAAATTTCATTGCAATCTTTTTTTTTTTAACCATTTTGAGTGTCTCAAAACAGCTTATCGTTAGTTTGCATCTTCTTAGAGCTAAACAAAGCATGTAAAATTTGCTTAGGGGATCAGTCATTGGAAGCTGCGCGCTAATTTCCGCGAAAGAGATTACAGGAAAAGATAAGAAACAACCGTTGTCATGCAAAGTTAAGAAAAAAAAATGAAAAAGTTCGTAGAAATCTGTAGGAGACAAAAATAGGAAATGCAAAGTTCAATTATTTACAGTCATACCATTCTATTGTGAGGTTTATCAAAAAAATTACACGTTTTTAAAACACCGTGACCCTCTAGCTTTTGTGTTTGTGTTTACCTTCAGTGATACAACTTGGCTGTGACAGCCTCAGAGTTTGATGACTTTGCCGCCTCAACGTTCGCATATGCGCAGACTATTGACCGCTTCATTTTAGAGCCACTCACTTTTCTGCTTATTTTTGTTTTTCTTTGCAGTCGTTCTTCCGTAGTTAACCGTCTTCTTCAATCAGCTGGCAACTCGCGAATGGCCGGCAATCCATTCGCTTCTTACGTTTTACGTCCTTCCGCGTCAAATTCTTCTACCTCATCGTCTACTTCTACTTCTTCCCCGTCTACGGGTCTCAACGCCATTCCTGAAGCATCTAGCGGTACATCAAATTCTTCTGAAAGCATGCTTTACTCAAACTCTGTGCCTGTAACGAGGGAAACTGAGACAATTTCAAGCTCGGTAATAAATCAAAATGATAACGAAAACCAAGATTACAGAGGAGCATTCGCCGTATTTCGAGCCCGCGACAACAACACTTGGAATTTTAACGTAACTAGTGATGACAATGATTCGGCTGTTTTAGAGAACGAAGCGACTGGAAACTCAGTTAGCTTTGAGTCTGATTCGAGCGACGACAGCCCAGGGGGGGTGAGCATGAGTGTGACTGCGGGGGACACAGATGTGTATTCTGATACACCCGATGTAGAACTTCCGACCATGCAACAATCCGTACCTTTTGACTCTCAATATTTCACTTCCGCCCCCGCTGACCAGCCAGACGATCGAGTCGTCGGCGTAGGCCGCGTTATCAATGTCGGTCCCAGCTCATCTCGAAGTAGTTATCTCTCGCACGGTTCCAACCATAGCTCAAGTTTTGCTACACTAGGTGGTAGCCAGGGGTCTGGGACTGCTGTCGCTACGGCAACAGCGCGAACGTTTAGGCACGTACATACTGCGGTGGTGGTCGCTGATGTGACTAACGGAGGGCCCCAGTTTGCACTGAGGACTGCTATAAATAGAGCCATTGCTGGGGCATTCGCAGGTTGCGGTGAAGGAGCCGTGGCGAGTAATATAATAAACACCACACATCGCTTACAGTGGTGGAATTTTTCTCAAGTGGAGTTACCTGATTTGAAAAACAGTGAGTATCCTTCTCTGTTTACGCATCCGTGAACTCTTTAACTCCCAGAAGTGATTAACAAGTAACTTCTCCTTCTAATATCCATACATTATCCAGCAAACAGGTAATGAGAATACTCAAACTTATCAGAGCCTCTAAGTGATGATAAGGTACTAATACCCATTTCTCACAGCTGTAAATGATTTGCAAATAGCACACAGAAGCTAATGGAACATTATTTCCAGGTGAAAGTCACGTGATTGCCTCCAGTTGTAAGATTCACAACGACGCGAGCTGCGACATATCAAGTGATGGAAAACTACTGGCCACCTTCGTGCCTAGTGCCCAGGGCTTCCCTGATGATGGTGTAGTGGCGGTTTATTCTCTTGAGAAAGCTACTCTAGGACAGTGCCTATTCGCAAAGGAATTCGGTGAGGACATTTTTTCATAGCGTGAATTAGTTTGCTCTACATTTAAAGCCGTGTTAGAGTTCAGGAACAGAAAACGGGCGGAAAGGAGGGGGAGGGGGAAGTGTTCTTGCAGGAAAAACGGGGGAACCCGTGGGATATCAATGTCGAAATAGAATTTTCACTTTTGTACTCACCTTCCACGCACTAGAGGTATGAAAAACGGTGCAATGCACGTAGGGTGTCTTTTCTTTAGTGCCATTGGCTGATTCCTGGTTTTGTCACGGTGTATTTCAGGGCCGAACGCTATCTCCATAAGTCTGTCTCCGCTAAATCGTTACATTATGGTCGGCTTAGCAGCTAGGCGACTTCACTGGCATCTCACGTCCAGACAGGTTAGTCATTTGTCACGTTAAGTGTGTCATTCGACACAGCGGTCAAACGTAGGGCATGCTCGAGGGGTCAAATTTTGGGCGCCCGCGCGACATTTCTGAGTAAAATATAAGAAACAGTCGCTGTCTCGCAAAATAAGCGAAAGAAAATCGAAACGTTCATAGGATAGGGTTCGTACGCGTCTTGAAAACCCTTGAATTTCAGGAGGCCGATTTCAAGGCCTCGAAAGTACTTGAATTTCGTTTTGGGTCCTTGAAAGTCCTTGATTTTTTATTGAACAACATCGAAAAATATCTCCTTTTGTTTTGCACCATCGGTAAACCCAAAACATAGATGTTAACAGAAACATTTTTCTTGGTTTTGAGGTAAAATTGTCATTACAAAATGTCCCTGAAATTTCTAAGTAGGGTCCTGGAAAGTCCTTGAAAAGTCCTTGAATCTTTGGCCTGAAAAAGTGTACGAACCATGATAGGAATCTATAGGGACTAGGAAAACTCCAGCCTTATCGAACATAGAGCTTATGGGTACCCTGTTGATTTACCATTCTGTTTTGAACTTTATCAGAAAAGTAATACGCTTCCAAAACACCGTGACTTACTGGCTTGTGTGGTTGTTTGTAACTTTTGTGAGACAACTTGGCATTGAAAGCCTCAAGGCACGCCACCCGTAGAAGTCATTACAACGCTTGCACATGCGCAGACGTTTGACCGTTGTGTTTTGTTATTCTAATGCAAGCTTAGTGGAATTGCGCATCCCTAATTTGTTACCAGGCAGTCAGTGTTATTCGCAGCGTTAATGAAGAAGTTGCTCAAAAGAAGCCAAAAATATGAAAATTTATGGTCTAATCGAGAGGATGAATTTTTACGTTCGAACGTAAAGTAACAGCAAAGTGGTTTTTCGTGTTGACAGTAGCAGCAGCATCATCAGCAGAATTTGAT
Organism: Stylophora pistillata; assembly: GCF_964205215.1. Lineage (NCBI taxonomy): Eukaryota > Metazoa > Cnidaria > Anthozoa > Scleractinia > Pocilloporidae > Stylophora > Stylophora pistillata. The sequence goes on along the minus strand of NC_142528.1, from coordinate 24,220,760 downwards.
CTTTGAGAGAGACGAGATACAATCGAGGATTAACTGTACATGTGAAAAGATGGGATTCAAAACTATCTACCTCAAAGAGTGATAAGCTAATTTCTCCATACTTTATCACTCCTAAATCACACATCTAGGTCACAAAAATAAAGGAAATGATCACCAACAAACGATGATCTTGATTGGTTAACAAATTCTCCTTGTCAGCACCCAAGGAAATGTATTGAGATCAGTATGGAGAATATGCATACTGATGCTATGGTGTAAAGGGTTAAGGCACAGTAGATCAAAGTGACAGAAAATTCCCAGCTTTTAGAGGATGAAGTTTGATTTTTTATTATTATTATTATTATTATTATTATTATTATTATTATTATTATTATTATTATTTTTAACAAAAATATTTCAGGTTGTGGCACAGATTTTTCGGCTGACTGGCAAAGAAAGTCCATCAGACGCAGTAAAGGTATTATACAATATTTCTCTTTGGCAAAGTTACAAAAGATTATACTGTTTTACCACGATTGTCGATGAAGAAAGAAAATTAAAGACTTTCAAATGGCCACTGATGCTTACGGTTTGTTAATTACTTTTTCGTAATTTCTTAAACAGCCCGTTGTCAGTATTACGCATGACTGTAACCCTGATCAACGGAGTCATGTGAGTGTAAATGCAGCGTTCTTCCACCCTCTGGTTGGGAATGGTTTGGTGTATGGCACCAACCGAGGACATCTACACATGCGCCAGTTTGGGTAAGACTTTTTCTTTTTAGCAATTCTTTAATTTTTGCCGAGGTTAAACTCCACCACGTGATCATAGTGGAGTTAAAACTTTTAAGTTTCTGAATGAACGTGGAGAAAAAAAAAACTTCAAGAGTCACGAGGGTTTTTCTTATGGAGTATTTCAGTAGAGTGTCAATAGTGATCTGGTAGTGTTTAGGTTTTTCTTTACAGTGCTCTGTTAAATAGGTTAAGTCTGTTTATGAGCCAAGTGGCCCATCAGGCCGGCCGTTAACTCCGGTTTCCGTAGCATGAAGCAATTGGGAGTATTTCTACTCCCTCCTGGATGGGATGCCAGTCCATCGCAAGGTCACCCCCCAACATTAAAAACCTGGGGTGAATAGAGGCACTGTGAGAGTAACGTGTCTTTCCTAAGAACACAACACAATGTCCCAACCAGTCGAACCTGGACCACTCGATCCGGAGTCGAGCGCACTAACCATGAGGCCACCGCGCCTCCCACACAATGCTCTGTGATTGGTCGAAAACTCGCGCCGCTTTTTCGATCAATCAGATTTAGAATTAAAAGCAATCGTGAGCTTGTCACTTGCATTTTCTATTAAAAAAAAGTATTGAATATTTCATCCTCCTTGCACTCATTTGCATATTACAGAGTTCCTCAAGAAACTCTTATCGACCATCACCCGACCTAAAACGCATCTTGTTGTTATGTGGTAGTCACAACAATGGACTCGATGATAGTCATGATTAATGCGGTTTTATTTTTGTTTTGTTTTGTTTTGTTTCAGGCGTCGCAGTTCATCCGGGTTGTCGAGTCTAAGTGGTTGATATTAACTATTCCCAGTTGCTTTTGCTGCAAGATTGTAGGCGGCAAGCTTTTCAAAATACTTCTTTTGGTCCCGACGCTAGGAAAAGAGTACCCTCCGTTTTGCAGTTTCTCTTGTGGTCCAATGGGGCAATTGCAACGGAAGGAGGAGAGGTATTGGAAAACAAAAATGGTGCGGAAAGAGAATGCTGGCTTTGCTCAATGTTTAAGCATTGAAACGATTTTTAGCACTAATCGCGGAAGAACCTATCAGATCACAAGAGCACAGGCATTAATTTGTAATCCAAAAATGCTAGGATTTCGTCCTTCATGGCTGCCAAAGGAAAGTTAGATTTTCAAAGAAATATTTGTATACTTGAACAGTAAATTATTGTACAGTCCGCTTTCACGCTAGCACTCCACTTTCCTTTCGTTTGTGTCAGCGTGGACTTCTTTAATGCATTGGAGTATGCGCTGTGTTAACAATGTACATAATCTCATCAATGAAAATAAATTATTTTCCTTTTACGTCGTGTATTGACTTTCATTCTACCACCAGTGTGTATTTATTTTGTTATCTTCAACATGGGCAGGCCGAGTTATGACGGTAGCGTTTTTCGGTTTCCCCGAGTGGAATGAATTTGGCGGAACTTTATGTGGAAACCGGCGTGACATCTTGCACAACTTCCATTACATTGAGGACGTCACGCAAGTTGTGTGACACTATTAAGAATTTCTGCAAATGTTGTGCTACAACAGTTTACAAGTAAAGCTTAGTATGTGAAAAACGATTCACATCATTTAAATTGATGTTTGGATAATACAAGTATCTCACCTCGATGGTTTTGCTGCCTTGTCCGTTGTTCTCTCGTTTCTTCGGCTTATTTAAAGCCAACTGAACCTGCTATGAGTTTCGAGTATCCACCGCCAAGAAGTTCTGACTAGACATGCGATTCGAATGCGGCGAAAAACCCATCGAACACCTGCCAAACGACCCAGTTCCCACACAGAGTTGAAAAGGAGGTTTACGCTCACTTTTTCTATGAAATTGGATTTCAAATACAACTCATCAAACGACATTAAAATCTTTGAACCAGTTTCTCTCTTAAATACCACATGTTCATAGCCCGTGTAGAATACTGGGCCAAACGTTTGACCCTGTCCAGGAAAGGGTGCGCCAAAGTGGCTATGGAGTTGAAAAGAGGTTTGCAATGACTTTCAATGAAAGTGGATCTAAAACACATCCCTATTAACGTACATTGAAATCTTCGATCCATTGCTCTTTAGTTCCACATATTTAAAGCTCGTGCAGAATACTGCGCCTTCTGAAACAGGCTACCTTGATAAAGCAAAGAGTGACGCAACTTAGACTCCATTTACAAATCCAAATTTTATTGGTCTTTAGGGAAGCCTTTTCATGTACAACAGCAGTTTTAGTTTTCTTTTCTTAATACTAACGGGCTCCAGCTCGGGCGTCTACTCAACTCTTCAAACTTTGGCCTGCGTCTTACTCGGCTTTCGCCTACTTAAATTATTAGTTGCTTTATATTGGTTGCTTTCTGGACTTTAGTTACGGTTCTTCCGGGCCCTTTTCCCTGAAATCAAACGTAAACACTCAGAATTTTCAGTTGAGTTGGCTCTCTATTTACGAAGAGCATGTTCCTACTGCTTTTGCTTCTTACGCATAAGTAGAAGGACGGGGCCATTACATTCTATGTTTCTGCATCTAATTTCTCCTTACAATATCACCCCTGCATCACACATTAAGGTTACGAGAATAAACGAAATGATCACCAACTAAAGAAGCTCTGGATTGTTAAACAAATTCTCCTTGTGAGCACCTGAGGAAATGTATAGAGAACAATATGGAGAATATGCATTCTGATGTTAGGGTGTAAAGGGTTTAGCCACTCTTTTGACACACGACTAAATTCCTTAAAAATAAGCGAAGGTTGATGACCAGCAATGGATGTTTCTTAAAGTTTACGGATTTCAGTCAAATGCTTATTCCGAAGAAGGACAGTTTTTCTCTAGGGTGAGTAAACGTAAGCTGCTCCAGTAAGAATCCCTCTCTAGTTTCTGCGAAATGAAGCGACGACCTTTGGCTGAACGGGATGCCAGTCTATCGCAAGGTCACTCCCACCCCCACCCCTCCCCCTCTCCCTCCCCCCTTATTTCGCCAGTTATACTGACTGTTTGCTGGAACTCACTGTAACTCCGAGGTGAAGAGGGGCACCGACAGGAAACCTGGGCCTGCTTCTAGAAGCGGTATTTAAAATCTAAATCACATTCTAATCCGTTTTCTAGTATTTTTATTGTTTGAATGTCAAAACTGTCCACATATCGATCTCGAAAGAGACACGAGAGAGAACATCAACTAAACAGGCCCGCAAAGGTAAAGGATTTTCCAGAAAAGGGGCCCCAATTCTCTCAATCCGAAATCCAGAGCGCTAACCACAACGCTACCACGTGTCCCTTAAAAGAGGAACTATCTTTGTATTTGTTGTGCTTTGATTATAATGTAAAGGAGTTAAGAGAATGTTTTTCACTCACCTTTGATGGGTGGCGGGATGGAATGGTTACACAGGTCGGTATTGCAACAACAGAAATAAAATGAACGCGATCGGACTGAAAGAAGTTCACATTTTGCCGACGAACAGTTATTACCATTCTGGCCGTCTTGGTGCCAACAGCCTCTAAGAAGCACCTGTCAAAGTGCAATGAAAATGCGGTTACAAAACGGACTGCCTGGGCATATTTTTGTCATATTATATCATATCAACCATGTTGAAGACGCCCAGTGAAGATTCATGGCGCTAAAAGTACCAGGGAGGCTGAAAGACAGACAGACAGGCAAATAGACAGGCACCAAGTAGACAGAGAGCCTGACTGACAAGAAAACTTGTAGACAGACCGACAGACTGACAGACAAACTAACCGACAGACAAGAGTACCTGGGAGGCTGAAAGACAGACAGACAGGCAAATAGACAGGCACCAAGTAGACAGAGAGCCTGACTGACAAGAAAACTTGTAGACAGACCGACAGACTGACAGACAAACTAACCGACAGACAAGAGTACCTGGGAGGCTGAAAGACAGACAGACAGGCAAATAGACAGGCACCAAGTACACAGAGAGCCTGACTGACAAGAAAACTCGTAGACAGACCGACAGACTGACAGACAAACTAACCGACAGACAACCAGATAGACAGACAGACAGACAGACAGACAGACAGGCGGACTGATAGGCAGATTAACTGACGGACAAGCAGGCAGAGAAACAACCAGGCAAACAAGCTTAAAGAAAGGCAGACAGACAGACTAACATACAAGCAGGCAGACAGAAAGACAGATAACGAATAGACCGACAGGCAGACAGTCAGACTTAGTCAGTTGATAGACAAACAGACAGGGCAGACAAGTGGACGGACTAACAGACAGGGAGACAAAGAATTTTATTCAAAACAAGTGAAAAGAATTAAACTAAGAAAAAGCAACTTGTTTTTCAATCTCAGCCATACCTTTAACAAAGATATGAACTTTTAGTAAAGTACATCCAATCTTATCTCCAGGAGAGACAGATAGATTAAGTACACACCGAACAAAGACGTTTTAAACCGAATGCGTGTGAAGCTCTAATGGCAATTAAAGCAATCTCCGGTTGAGTGTCGAGAGCAATCCAGGTTTGCACTGGTTTTGCTTTACTTTTTTCTGTGATTGGTCCGGAAAACTCGCGCTACACTCTCAACCAATCAGATTCAAAACTAAAACCAATCATGATTTGGTCGCCGGTATTTTCCCGCGCTTTAAGCGGTTTGCTGGTTTTTTACTTTAAGTTCTCGTTGGCTCTTCGCGTTAGTTTCTTTTCTTCTAATTGGCGGTTGTCATAACTTTGGTTTTGGTTTTACGAAACTCAATATCGAAATTCGCAGATAATTAATTCACACTTGTTTATTACAAACCCACTAGTACCTGAGAAGTTTTGTTACTATAAAGTGAGTAGCAATAGGTTCCGTGATTGCAAGTTTTCACTCTTCCGCAGGAGGTACTATTACGGCAAGATGTCGTGTAGTTCTGGAAGTAACACCGGCGATCTAAAAGCACAAGGCAAAAGAGAAGGAGAGTAAACATTCCGCCTATTGTTACAAATACTCAAAATACCCAATAGCGCTTTATACTAATGACGTCATGAAATTTTAGACCCCCCGCGTGACTCAGACAAACAAACTCCACTTCTTTGAGAGCTACAAGGGAAATGGCGAGTAGTTCGCTTATTCCCTTACAGTTCTGACCGAAGAGGACGGCGTTCCTGGCTCCAAATTTGAAAGAGAACCGGAAGAATACACTGTAGGCCAGCTAAAACGGTGGTTAAAATGTAGGGGCTTAAAATTAAGCGGTAAACGAGAAGATCTTGTACAGACTGTGTGAGATGCGGGAATTATCACACCCTTGATCCGGCAACCGATCACGGAAAATGGTTTGCTGCCAAAGTTTTTCAAGAAAATTCTGATGTAAACAATGTAAAAAGGGGGTTGACAGGCCTACACGACTCCCCAGCGCGTGTTTAGAATAGCCTATTCAAAGTTTGGCTCTCACGAGCATGTTTTTGAGCGATCGCCCTCTTTTGTAAGATACGAGCGGCGGATTTTTGAATATTTCGCTCAATACTGATTGTGTTTCTATTAAATGCCAGTTCATGTAGTTTATGTAGTTAATGTTCATGCAGTTGTCATTGAATATTTTCTGTTTCTTTGACGCTGAATTTTCTCTTTCTTTCGGTGCTTTCCTCTTAGGAGCATGTGCTCAACTTAATTGCGCTGGTCTTAGATTTGCCTTCAGTGGATCGGGAAATTCGGCTGTTGGACCTTTTCCGCCGGGCCAGTGAAGAGCACAAATATAACTTAAGTGTTTCTTGTTATGTTTTTCTCCGTAAAAAATTCATGCGAACAAGCCACTAGCCAACGCTTGCACTTTGCCATGTCTCGCGAAGGTTTTGGGAAAGGAATGAATACTTTCTTCCCTAATTCCTTTCACTCTTTGAGCGATTTTGGCCATTTATCTGCATATCTTGAGTCTGTCTTACACTCACCCCAACAACAGTGTTTGGTACCAACCATGCCCCTTCCTTTTAGAACGCCAAGTCATTTTTTTACGAAATTTTCCGTCGTTTTGTTTTAATTTTACAGCTCTCGCTCATACATTTCCTTAAGCTGGTCGCAATGTCTGTCTGAGTCTGTGCGGGGGTCTCATAGGTTATCACGTAAGAAAATCTATTTTTAGTAATAGTATAAAGCGCTATTGATTTTCTTTCTCCTATAAAAATGAATTCCATAAATATAGGTTGTATGGTCCTGGGAACTTCTTGAAACTTCTATAATTTCACAGGAGTGTAATGTGCGTTTTTCCGTGGCGCTAAAGAGGCTTAAGGAAACACTCTCTATGCCAAAAGTATTTCATCTCCTAGGAACCAACTTTACGGAGCGATCATATGGAATTGTGAGTTGTAACAGCCGACCACTCACCAGCCTCTCTCGTGACTACTAGGCGGGTTACACATTGGATAAAATTTGAGCCGTCACGTCTCGGGAATTCCAGGCGGAGTGGTTATTATCCGTGCCCCCCTGAGTTGTCTTACCTCCTGAGACGAGTTCCTCATTTTCATGTGAGTGGTTGGTTTCAAAATTATGTGAAAAATTAGCTCGGTTAGGGTGACTCTGGGAGAGGGTTTTGTCGGGTACCCCAGACTACATAATTGAGGACTTAGACTAAAAAAAAATGTTAAATTACCTGGCGTTTTTTTCTGATTTTGTGAAGGACTCATCAGAAACCTTGACGAGTAATCTGAAAGATAGGTAGGAACAGTTTATGAGCTAAATAGCATTCTAGCTTAATTCAGAAAAGTCGACAATACAAAGTTTTGTAGCATTGCGTAAGCAACATGGTTACGTACTCGTGACAGATAAATTTACTGTAATCAGACCTAATATCGGAGAGGTCAACTATAAGTTAACTATACAATGTAGTGAGAGTAACGCCATGTTCTAACGTTCTTTTTAACACAAATCATGTAAAGCGCGCGCTCTGATTGGTCAATTCAGTGTCTACTATTTGCCCATGGATGTACGTTGCTGACGTGAGCAAATGTTTCTAAGTAAGCAAATGTTGCGCAAAAAAAAAAAAGCTTTTTGTCATAAAACAAGCGGTGTTTACTATTGGTTAAAGATACATACCATGTGCAGAAGGCAGGCAATCACAGATCGAGACGATCGTTAGCAAAAATATGAACTTGCTTTCCATCCTCGGATTAACAAAACCAAGAGTAACTCAGACCTGGAAGGGAAGTCCAAACAAGTAAAATTAGCTACGAAAAAAAAAAATACCCAGTATAAATTTTTGTTTTCCATAAATATCTTACTTCCTCGAAGAAACGTCCTCGTTCATAATAGGGAGTTTAAGAAAACCACGAGGGTAACGGCAACGGGAACGTCACTAAACAAAAGAGTTAATGAGCAGAACAATGGCTGTACCGTGACGTACGTTATAAATCTTTGTAAATTTCTTTGCGTCCTCTGCAAAACAACAACGTGAAAAGACCAAACTTTGCTTTGTCTGGAGAACGTAAACGACGACGGATAATGTTTTGAATTTTTATTTATAATTTAATGCTGCGTTCCATATTCAGTTTTGTAATAGTTTTGACAGTGAGAAAAAAACTGAATGACTTTTGAGTATCGCGAAATTCGTAGGTAAAATATCAGTTCATTTTTTAACCGACGTTGTCTACGGTGTCGCCGTCGTTGTTTCTTAAATTCCCTAATAAGCGCCCTAGGCCGAGATATCAATCAAACGTCCCTCTCGAATAAGTGTCCCTTCCTCCATTTCTTAAGTAGTAGGGATACATTGTCTATTGCCTCTTTATTCCTTACTTTTTAAGTTTCAACGGCAGTGAAATCAGTACAGGAGAATAATAAGTGCCCCTCCCCCCCCTCCCTTAAGCCAAAATTCTAAACAAGCACCCGGGCGCTTATTCGAGGAAACACGATATTATAGGCAGGGTCTATCTATATTCATGGCATACTTCATCTATTTTTGAAATAAATTCTGATTTGGTACGACTTTTTTATTATCATTATTTTTCTTATATAAACAATTTAAAATGATATCGCTGCGCAGATCTCACAATAGGCCATTTTACAGTTGTGTACTTAGTTGCCAAGCCTCTGATTCAGAGTGAGGCTGAAGGTGACCTTGTTGTGATAGAGACCTGTACCTACTTAGCATGATAACAAAGTGATTTACATTTGAAAGGCAGCAAGGTTTGTATCATAACAAGGTCACCCCTAGCCTCACTCCCATTCAAAGGCTTGGCAACCAAGCACACAACTGTAAAATGGACTATTGAAAAAACTCGTCGGCCCGGGCCGGAAACATTAGCTGACAGAAGCCACTTAACTGAAAATATAATTTACGTTCTGGATAGTAACGATTTGACTTCTCAGGTTTTAGGTGAATCAATCACCAGGTCGTATCTCAAATCAGTGACATGAAAAAAAAAAAAAAAAAAAAATTGAAAATTACAATAAATCGCTATAGAAGAAAATGTATCTCAAAAATTAAAGTAAAACAAGCAGACTGTCTGATGGGAAATGTGCGTAACCAGGTTGCAATTGGTGGAGGCTTTGCTTCTGATTGGTTGAGAGTAAAGTAAAGCCAGTGCGGATTACTTTAAACAACCAATTAAATTTTCCTTAATACTATTAGCAGTTGATGTCAGCTTCATTTTCCGACACAAACCTGTTTCCTAATACATTTCCCACGAAACATTTCCTGGATCCACCAATAAAAAAATATCAATAATTTTAGGTACACAAAATTCTTGTGAATGCTTTTATTCTTTAAAACTGGTTATTCAAGTCCAAGGTCGCTCAAGGTTTTTAGCCCACACCAGGAGCTCTTTGGCTGTCAAGTGATACCGTCTGAGGATTAGATTTGTTAAATTTAAAACGTTGTTTCTCGAAAAAGAAATGTTTGAGTATAGAATTGACCTTGGGGTGGACTACCTGCATCAGTCTCTTCACTTCAGTTTCCGGTCCAATTTTGTGTCTCTAACATTCGAATATTTGGGAATGTCTCAATGAAAATTGAGATGCATTACTTTAGTTCATTCGTGTATGACATTGACGAAACAAATACCTTAGCTGATTATTTCTTATCATTAAAAAAATACATTTTTTCGAGACAAGAAATTAAAGCAACTCAACAAAAGAACAAATTGATAACCGACTTAATTGAAAATACAAATGAATAAAGGCTGATAGTTTCGAAAAAAACTGTTTGGGGCTGTGTCGGTGGGAGTAACGAAATAATTTGGATATATCAACAAAGTTGAAATGGTAAATTGGCCACCGTAACGATTACAAAAGCTGATGTTAAGGTGGCCAATTTACCATTTCAACTTTGTTGATATATCCAAATTATTTAATTGAAAATGCAGTTCGTAGCAATTTGATTGCTAAAACTCACCCGTGGATGGCTGTATTCTAGACGATAGGATGTAAAACGTCAATTGTTGCAGTAAAAGCAATAGACCAGAAGCACGACAGAAAGCCGAAAACAGAAAGTATAAAATTCACGAGCAGTTTGCGACCAGTGTGAAAAGGCTAATAATGACAGGGAGGGAAACTGAGTCGTTCCTTCGAAGTTGAGATCTGATCGCCAATGTGTACTCGTGGATATGATATATCTCGAAGCGTGGGTGTATTTGGTTCCGGTGACTGAAAGTTTAAGTATTCACATCCGAGAGCCCATGTATAGCAACGGGCAACCTGCACCGGAAAGAAGCGTTGAGATCCCGGCAGAATACTTGTGGGCTGGCTACATTTTAGCATTTAAAGGCATGATCATAAAACCATGCCAACATTATCGCGTTCCAAAATACCAGAGAAAAAAACGCAGGATCGTGTCGATTACCTGCTGTTCGTGTTGCGGTTATACCTCATGCGATCAGAATGTTTTCCCAGTCGAAACATTTTATGTTTTCCCAGTCGAAACACTTTAATATCTAAAAAAAAGAAATTATCTCTCAAGGACCCCTGTGGAATAGTTTCGGGTTTACCCTTGGCACTTAATCTTGGCCAAAGTGAAGTCATTTTGTTTGCTTATTCCCAATCATCTGTTAATGAATGTTATCCGAGTAATAAATCGGCTTTGAAACCTTTGCTAAATCAAGTGCTTGACGATTCCTTTTCAAAATAGCGATTGCTAAATACTTAACTCAACATCTTTCACATTCCTTCAACTCCATGTTGTTCTCAAATTCCTTCACATCGCGCTTATTCACACTTCCTCAAAGATTTCAGAGAAAAAGATAATATATGAGGTGACAATTCTCCTAGCGACAAATCAATACGGGGGGTAAGTTTCCTAAGAAACTGTGTTTCTGCGTTGCTGGGGGGGGGGGGGGGGTGTTACAAGCTAATACGGTTTTATACCCTGAGATGATAATGTAAATTGGTCAGCATTAAGAGTTTCCAAAGCCGACATTTCGAACATTAGCTCTTCGTGCACTTACGCTCTGACGCAAGGCTAATGCTCGAAACATAAGCTTTATATAGAACATTTATTCGGTGGCCAATTTTCATCATCGACTCAGTTGATAAAACCAAACTTTTACTTTTCCATAAACATATATTTCATTTTACTTATCTAAGACAAGACTATGTCCCGAAAATAAACTTTTTCCTTAATTTTACATTTCAATACTTTTCAATGTTTGATTATTTAAAGAAATATTGCACCTTCTCAGAAGGTTCTGCGTAAGTTTCCCAGAAGAGCAAACTTAAGAATTATTTCTATGCTGGGAATGTTAAACCCGAAAACACCACGGGCACGACAGCAATATAGTTTTGAGATGACGTAACACTAGCTAATTCCGCTCTCATCAAGTTCTCTCTCCACAAATTTATAATTCCTATTCAAACACGACACTGCGTCAGAGAAACGTGGTTGACTTCAGACTTATGAAGTCCAATCAGTCTACAGTCTGCATTTCTTGACGCATGGGTTGAAGTGATTATTGTCATCAGGTGCAAAACAACAAAAGCGAGAATTTGGGCAAATTGAAATCTTGCGCTCTCTCAGGCATTGTATAGTTAAATGTGGGTTAAATACTTTAGATATGTAGCAAAGCAACCCTTTCCTCAATGCTTACGTCGTGAACACTTTGTTGTAGGTTTTGTGCGGTGTGTGTGTGTTTTTGAGTAACTTTTGGGTTGTATTTTACTTGGATGTTTTGATGAATTCAAAACCGCCGTCGGACCGTCTATTACGCTTGTAATTACTAACATTATTAAGAACATTAAAAAACACTCTAGAGCAATATAAGCATATTTGACGTGCAATTCTTTCAACACTCTAGAGTACTTGCAAATAGACTGATTTAAAGTGATGTTCGTCTTATGGTTCTTGTATCTAATTAACTCTGTGACTGGATGAATCAGTCACAACATTCTTACAATCAAAGTTTCGGTTGAGGTTAACGCTTGGAATTGATAGCTGAATTTTACATCTTTTTTATTAAATTGCTACACGTAGCTTGAAGATTGAAAATATGTCATTTATTTTGTGGTTTAGCATAGTAAATCAGGTATGACCCGCTAAACAACCCTCTCGACTAAAGCTGGAATGTTTTTTTCATGGTATCGAAAACCAAAATAAAAAAACCTTAATACTTGAAACCAAAAATATGAATTGTATTTAGAAGAATATCGATATATACTCAGCGCGTTCAAGTCTCGATGCCTGTACGGTTTTTGGATCATGAGTTTTTTGCCATCATGTCTAATGGAAATTTCACGAACTCATCCGAAATTTGCGTGATCTAAGAACGGAAATTATTTTAGTTTCCAAGTGTGTGACGCCGTAAGAGACCGGCGAACACATCCAGCCAATTGCGAAATTCTAACTTAAAATATAAATCGACGTCTTCCTTACGTTGCCGTCCTGACCGCCTGAAGTACCTAATTACGACGTTTGAAATGAAAAAAAAAAAAAAAAAAGAAGCAAACATGACGAAAGTGATAGATTGCGCGGTGCGAAGAAGTAAATATCCATCTAAACTCATTTTGTAGTGCTCAGACTGCTCAATGATAAAATAACACATCATTAATTTATAATTTTAAAGTATCACACAGTTTAACAACTTTTTTTCAACGCCATTTCGAAGTACTTTTCGCGACACGAACATAAATAACTGATAAGGCTGGGAACGTGTCAAAGAAAAAGAAAAATTAAAAGGGAGAAGCGTTCTCGAGAAACGATATTAACTTCGTCTCCGCAATAAAAAAGACTTGTAAATTTTTTAATTAGCGTAATTTCGGGTGCTAAAAGGCAACCAATCGTACTCAATTTGTAATCGAATGAGCTCGAAGTTCGATCATCAACGCAGCCATTTTGAAAACAACTCAGCATACGAGAGACCACCATGCACGGTTTATAAAATGATGATAATCTGGTTCTCGCAAAAAATGCCACGTTTTCGGAGCTCCTAAACGTTCAAACAGATTGTCAAGAAAAGGAAGAAGACGAGTTAGATTTTAAAATGCTGGCGTCCGTGACGGAATTTCAAGCAATTCGAAGGGAATATTTGAAAGCGTAAGTTACTCTTTCGAATCTCAAACCTCTGCAATATCAACATTTCATGTATAATTTTTCATGGTGGACAGAAAAGTTATATATACACACAAGAGCATGCTTCTTCTTTAAGAGTATTTTCCTGTTGGTTATAAATCTCCTCGCTATTTTGCATGGTAATAACGTTACATAAAAACCAAGAATTGAAAAGAGAGGCTTCGAAACTCTCGATATGGTATCATTTTAGTCAATGTGATGTAACATGCAACAATTTAGAAAGTGTGATTTATTATTTCCTTTCAAAATTATTTATTTTGCATTTTCAGGACTCATGTTTTTCTACTAAAACAATGATTTTGATTTACTTGAGCTAAGGTGTCATGCTGTAGTTCATGATGTGCTTAATTTCAAGTCCATATTTCTAGTCTGATGAAACTGTCCACTTCGTAGAAAAAAGTTAGAAAATAAGCGAACAAAACAAATTGAAAACTGGCGATAGCAGCTAATGCCGTCTCACACATACCGGTATTAGCAATTTATTATTAAGTTATCAATTGTTTCTTTCGGAACTACATTTGCACAATCATATTCTGGCATTGCAATTACCATTTTAATGAACATATTTATTCGGATATTTCTATCTTAGGAAAATAATACCTTCAAGGCTTTGTTTGGATTTGGCACTGTCTTTAAAAAAAGATTATTTTTATAGTTATCATTTATAAATTATTTCAGCTAGTATTTTGAGGTATGTTTTGTCTTCGAAGTGCAAAACAACTTTCTTTTGCGAAAATAAAGGCCTATACATGTCGTCGAGAGAAATTAGTTTTTCTCTACTGGTTATTTAATAATTTTTTTCAGCAAATTGTTGTCAATATAACCGCAGTGGTTCAAATAATGAAAAATATTATTTCCCCGCCTAAAAAAAAGCAGGAAGCTGCGATATATTTATATAAAACAAATTTAATACAGCCCTCAATAGTTAAATTAGGGAAGAACAATTTACAAATCCCTCCATTTTCTCTCGAAAAGAAGTGCAGAACTTGTCTTGTGACTCAGTTAGCACATGTTTATACGCTGAAATGTTAGCCACACTATTTGATAAAAGAAAGTGCTTTCTCTATGCACCATAGAAGATAACTTTTTATTATCGTTTTCAAATGTTTTTACTGACACGAGAGGCGATGAAACGTTTGTAGTCAAAACACCATAGTAAAAGATAAAAAATGAAGAATACAAATTGATCGTAAGGGATTTAATTGGTTACTAAGTTTAGGATCATATTTTTGTCAGACATCTTATTAATCATGACAAAAAACTCGTATGAAGTGAAAATGCGTTCTGCAAAACTACCGACCGTTTCTGGAACTTTCGTTTTTTCCTTTTTCCTTTTTTTAAGCACATCTGCCAACATACTTTAAAACTTACATGATTAAACGAAATTTAATCATTGACATATCTAAGTTTTTGCATTTACTCTTTCAGCTCCTTTGAGTTAATCGTGATCATTTGTTAAACTTATCAGACATCTTTCTATTTTCACAGAGCTGATTTTCTGCTCGTTGTCTAGAAAGATTGATAAGCAGAAACACCGCAAGGTAACGATGACTTTGTTCCGATTTCCCATCATAAAGACAATGCAAGTTATCTGTTAATGGCCCTTTTAACAGAGGTCTATATTTTTTGTTTGCCGCCCACTAAATTGTTTTAATTTTTCATCTTTTTGTTTCAGATCTTGGCTTGCACGCAAACCAAAATGGGCGGAATTAGTTACAGAGTTAGCTAGACATCATGAAAAGGGCACAGACTTCAGCACAAAAGCAGTTTCCCACTCAAAAACATTACCATAAAAAGTTTGAGTATATAGTGCGTCTGAAAGATATGTTAAAGGTTTGTAATTATTCGCACGACAACACAATATGGGAAAGCGACGAAAAAAGTATATTGATCGGGTAATTTGGAATTGTTTGCAACGGAAACTGTTGCGGGGTAGAGAAGAGCTATTGTACGTTGAAATAGCGATTTTATCTAAGTGGTTGGAAATTAGAATAACAAAGGACTGGCTTGAAGTAACACACAGCTTCTGAGCAGAAATGCTCTTGAACTTTTACAAGTTAACATTGTATGTTGAGTCATACGTCAACACCCGTTCTTCAGACTTTGAAGAGACCGGATGGAAGCGCACGAGTTACATCTATAACTTTGTACGGAGAGATCATAGACAATGGGGCGGCGATTCACTGCTCCAAAATGGGAGAAATCTGGCTTTGCACTTTACCAGAACCTCTGTTTTCTTTTACAAGTTGGGTATTCTAAGACAATGTTGCCAACATCAAAGCATGCTGGCTCTTGCACCTCTTTCACTGAGCTATCAAGACATTTTTGACACGATGAGAAAGTGTTTGAGGACGTACATAACCATGAGCCTAATAGGCCCAAAAAAAACTGCTAAATGTTCACTTGGTGTGCTGCAGTTATTATCGGTAGCTATATATTTTGCTAATTTTCACAAAAATCGCAAACTCACGAAATAAACAATACTATCACTGTCTTGAGAGCTACATCTAGTATTATCTTTCATAAATATCATTCAACATTTCCCCTGCACTAGATGATGATGCGCCTTTCTACGACTCTGTGATACGGAAAAAAGTAACTCACCTTTTAACTCACAAGTTCCCGCACCTTTGAAGCGCAAGTTCACAATGCCCAGTTTTCCAAAATACGCCCTTCTTTAAATACCCCCGCTTCCCGCCCACTTTGGGCGATGGCGGCGAAATTACACCGGACCAAAGTTTGCCGTCAGATGGGCCTATAACAGATGAGCTATGCTAAATGAGAGACACTTATCGACCACAATGACAATTTTATTTTATTAATTTATGGTACTTTTTTTCCTTAAGAAAACAGGTGAATTAAGAATTTTGAAAAAACAAAAACAAAAAAAAAACAAAAAACAAAAAAAAAAAACAAAACAAAAAAAACATCGTAAAGACGGCATGACAAATCGATCTAAAATGTTTTGATTTCCTATCCCGTGTCTAAAGGCTCGTCTGTTTACTAAAAGTTTGTTTTAATGAAAACTAAAACAGAATTCTGAAATAACAGCAAAAATAGAAAAACCAAACAAAACAAATATCATCTATTTTTGGAATGTCGTTGGTTTGCCTGGAGCAGTGCTTATAAAAAAAAAATGCAAAACTGGGTGATTTTTCGGTAGTTTAGTCTACAAGCCCGGGTAAAAAGCCTTGATAAGAGGTTGAATCTCACAAAAGGGGATCGCAGCATTTGTTTATATACGTAGATTGGACGAAGGGGAAAGACATAAAAAGGGGATCAACTTACAGCTGTAAAATGAAGTCATTTGATAGAAATATAAAGGAAAATTCGTTATTTGACCAAACCGTGATTGTAAACTGTCAAAACTACTCTTACAACTTCAGCTAACACAGTTCTGGAAGAACGCGGTTACCGGGTTTGCTTTTACACGTCTCCAGTAAATTACTCGTGTGAATTCTATCTAGGCAATATCTCTGGTACTTTCGTCTATGACGGCTTTTAAAAAGCACTTGCGAGAGTTTGTAAAGTTATTGTTGATATTGAGAATGCGGTGGGAGAAATCGAAAAAAATAATCTAAGTGGCTTCGCTTTCGTAAAGCGGTTTGTTAGACGAACTAATATAAGCCGTCTTTCGGTCCATTTCTCTGCTTCGTCACCCGAACAATCTCACTTTAGTTTGCAAAACAAAATACAAGATTTGGACCAAACTTTATAGCTTGATTTGCGCGCTCGCTATTTTTTTAAAAAAGCCAATTTCATGAAAGGAACTATTTTGAGGAATCAGTGATAAACACCCAATGGATCACGATTATCTTTCTCTTTTATTACGTAACCGGACATATCGTTGACGTATTTATCGCGGCTTACAATTTTCTCGGGGCGTTTTGACTACTCTTTCTTATTCTCTGATCCCGTTTCCAGCTGAGCTAAAAAACCTTTTTTTTCCCCCAGAATTCAGTAAAGCATTTGGTCGTCGATTACAAAAGTTTGGCTCACTTTGAAATGGCTTTTATGCAATTGCCCTTACACGACAAAGTCACGCGATTGGATTTATGTTATTTAAAGGTTCAACTTCCCTTGGGAAAAAGTGACGAACACTTCAAGAAACCAGCTGCTTGGATGCATATACTTTATTTTTGTTTGTTTTCCAGGATAACCGGCTTCAAAAATCCGATGATGTGTTGCGAACGTCAACCGGATGTAAATTCAGTTGAGTATAACGTGCCGTTACAAGCTAAGGAGAACTTCTGAGGTTGATTTTACTAGGGAGGTATTTTTAAATCGATGACGTTAATGAAAAGCGCTATCAACTGGTTGAAATAAGAGGCAGAAATTTGGAGGGAATTGCAGGTAATGCAAGAGTTAGGGGTGGCACAGATGATTGTAGCTCAAAGAATTATTCGGTGAAAAACAAACGGGTTGGATTCCAGGGTTAATTCAGGAAAAGTGGACCATTTTGCCATAATTGCTCGGAACTTTGACCGGCATTGCGAAAAAGGGAAGTTAAAACAGAGCCAATTAATCAAAGCGATTTGGAATTTGATTCCAAATCTTGGAAGCTGTACGAGAATAGTTAGGGCTTCAACCCACTTTTAATCACTCAAAAGCTCCAATCTATATTGAGAATGATAAGCAAAGTTCCTCTTGGCAGGTAAACTGAGAAATGGATCCTTACTTTTCGGAGGAAGTCCAAAAATATCACGAATCAACAATTAAAAGGGCCATAAAAAAGATCGTCAATATTAAAGCATGTTCTATTGACCTTGCCTTTCCTAAAACTATCGATACTTTCTTAATCAAAATTTTAATAATGCCTGCGCGTAGCGCTCCTTTTATTCACAATCGATCAAAGAGAGTTTTTGATCGACAGTTCCAAGTCTCTGCGGAATTCATTCGAGTCTACGAGACTTAAATTTATTTAAAATGGCCGATTTACTGACATGTTGAATTGCTTCGGATCAAATTTGTCTGTCTGGCTTCCAGTAGTATTTTACAAAATTTTTATGTTCATTTAAAAAACGCTTAAGCCTTCAGACTGTTAATAGCACCAAAGCTCTGCCCTCTCATAAACGGAAGGCATAATGCTGTTCAATTATTTTAGATCCGTTCAGTTTGAATATGAATGTAATATATAAGAGAATGCGTGGGAACAAATCAAATACGTCGTAAAGATTCCACAGATTAAAAATGACTTACCTTGCTGGAGCCATTTTGGAGTTTTACATTTGTTTCTATCATGGCTGCGGTGAAAGATAGCCATCGAGATTTTAATCAACTTGCGAATCATAAGATCAAATCCCAGACAGTTAAGTGGATCATAGTTTTAAACGACTTTCGTGAATCTATTTCAGCTAAAACCGTCTTCGAGTTTAAATAAAGGTTAAAAATAAATGGAAACCTAAACCTAACGATAAATCATGAAGATATCCAAAAAACTGCACCAAAAGTTGATAAAAAACCGACAACGTGTAACTGCATGACGAGCTTTGCCCACCAAAAAAGTTTATGCAAATTAGGCTAAGCCGGATTTGAGTTCCGCCTGGCAATTATTAACTGTAAGAGAAGATCTCAGTTCGCGCCCACAGCACGTTCAAGGTGTTGCGGATGAAGCTTCTGTAATTACTTTTTGGCACTTTTCGGCGTCAAAATTGCATAGTTTGGGTAACCCAAAACCCTTAAGCTGACCTTTCTTGTCATAACACGAATGTTTTCCAGAAAGGGACACGCGGTAATGTCGGTGTCTCTCGTGTGCTGGCATTTTTCCAGGTAAAGCCCTCGCGTGGAATCAACTCATGTTTAATTTAACGCTCCTTTTATGCGCACAATGTAAGCCAAAGCAATTTTATAGTTAAACGTAAAGATCGGAATGTTTTCTTCTAAGGATGATAAATGATCGACGCTGAACTAAATTATACGTTGAAGAAAATGCAAAACGGCATAACATGTAAAAGAGATTTGGAAAAATACGAAGTTACGGAAACCATGAAAATCCTCGATTTTTAAGAAAGGAAATTTTTATAATTCCAAGCTAAGTAAGCTTTTCTAGTGTTTCATTCTTTAAGGCTTTGTGTAGAGCGGGGCCTTTGTTTTATAAACCGTAAAACTTAGTGACAAGTCGAAAGGGCTCGCTCTTGGTTATGATACCAGAGAGTAGAGGGACACCACGGTGATCTTCCAGGTGTTTGATCATCGTCGCCGCTCGTGGTGTACTTCGCTACTTAGGTGAGCGAGATCGACGTTCTTCCTCTCTTTAATTCTGACAGCTGCGTGAAAGACCTGATCCTTACACTGAAAAACGGTCGATTGTGCTTTTTCAGTGGCGGCTTTAACGCTCGTCCATATTCAGCTCTTATCCTAAACATGCATGGCATCTCTAGCTATCTACAAGACACGCTGCGATGTATTATTCGTCCATGTTCAACACAACAACTGCGCTAGTGAGATAGAGAATCGAAAGATCACATTGTTGCGCTCGAAGAAGTGCGCTAAGTTTGCCAAGTTCTACAATGGACAACAGATCGTACGGCCTCCCGCAAGAATAAGGACAAGGTCTAACAGTCACAAGCAGTGGATAAGTGGAATTGTAAAAAGTTTTAATTCGTCCGTGCATCGAAAGGCCGATGGTATGTAATTTTGCTCTTTTCCGTTCTTCACACACTCGAATAGCTGTTAAAATTAAATTTAATTGCGGGTTGTGCAGTCAAAATATAACGTCGCCCAACATGGTTTTAGTTAAACAAGTGTCTTCTGAGGCGCTTCCACCAAAATAATTTAGAAGGGAACAACAGCGCTAACCGATTTAATATCTTCTCAAGAACATGTCAAAGTCTATTAAAACGCAGAAATTAAAAATAGTAAGAATTGGTGGTTCATGTTAAAAATCATTAAAGAACAGTTTCAGTTTGGCTCGATAGTGCTGTCACTTTGCACTAGTTGTTCATAGTGACTTACTCATTACTTTCAGTATTTGTTCGAGCTTTTCTTCGACGAAAAAGGGGACATACAAGAAATCGCAATTCACCTCTAAAACAAAAATAATAAGCTCTCCCAATTGGACACCAGATATGACTGCGTAGTAATAATTGCGTAGTACGCGAAGTTGCAGTGTGAGAAAAATGAGTGAGGAAAATAATTCTAAGTGCTGTACAGCGCGGTTGTTAACATAGATTACCCAGCTAAATGACCTGCTTGTCTTAGATATTTATGTTAATATAGGAAGGTCCCCAAGGAATACTAATAACCCGGCGTGTAATTTTGTGATTGACAAAACCTGATAACTCAGGTTTATGTTTGAAAGGGCAATTCATTTAGTACATTTCACTCCAGAAGTAAATAATCTCTTAACTTTCGTAATTATTATTTTGGTTTCAGGCAAATGGTGTCGAGTTGAAAGATACTAAGTTCCTGAAACATACATCCAAGCTTTGTTAGCAGGCATGCCGAATACTTTTATAAACGTGCGAGGGTAAAAATACATTTGCGGCCCCCTGTATGGAGAGAAAAATCCAAAGTTTTTTATTACAGGGATGGTAGAGTGAATGATGTTATTTCTGGTCTGAGTCATCAAAGTTCTGTACCATTAAAGTTAAGAAAAGCTATCGGGGGAATATGGAGGTTGCTGCAAGTAGTAGCTGTTAAACTCTCAACAAGCTTTACAGGCGGCCAATTAAAGAGCATGGGGCAAGAAATCAAGCACGATTCTCACCCAGTAAACTAAAATGGTTGTTGGAAACTGAGATGGACGAGCAACCAGAGAATTTGAAGTAATCTGGTGGCCTGATCTTTTCTCAGGCACTAAAAATGGGAAACTGACCTTGCGATTTTATGTTCCTAAAGTGATACTTTGATTTCAATGATGTGTAGTACACAGTCTAGTTGACTTGTTCGTCATGTTTCCATAAATTTAGTAGCTGTTTCTTGGCAGTTTTTGTAAGTTTGTTTTAAAAAACGATAAAATGTGTTTTGCATTTAGAGGAACAAACTTGTCTGTAGAAGGCTAAGATTAAACCCTGAATACAGCAAAATGACCCTGTAATATTAATGCAATTCATGTCTAGCTGGGCGCACTATACTCTGATGCCCTTCATTCTGTTGTAACCAAATTCAGAGGAAAAAAAAACACCTGGAGAAACTCTTAGAGGGATAATATCTGTGCACTTTCACCATTTCTATGGTCATCAGGAATGACAGAATAAAGCAGTAACTGTTCACAAAGTCTTAATTCACTTAACTGAAAGAATAATGAGTTGGAGGGAACTATTGATCATTTTTTTCCAAGCATCTCTAATAATTCATGATGGAAATAATAATAACAATGATAACAATAATGATAATTATAATAATAATAATGATAAAAATATTTACAATAGTTAAAGAAATAATGTTCATTATCCTGATGGTTATAATTCCTATGATTACTTCCATTAATCTAATCATTATTTTTATCATTCATATTACTATCATGATTATTTCAATGTTTATCTATGAACAAAATAGTGTTATTGTTAGTCTAGCTGAATGAGTATCCAAGTGATTGAAACTGGGGCAAAAACAAATTAAGAAAAGACAGAAAAACCCCAAAAACTGTTCAGGACTGCAATTCTTGAGTTGGCTCATTGTGAAAGGTTTTGGGACTTCATTAAGCTAGTGCTGTTTGTAGTCGGCCCTGTGTCAAAGAGAGAAGAGTAGCAGCTGAATTAATAATTATAATACTAAGGACAATGATAGCATTGATTGACCAAAGTCACCCTATGACTAATAACAGATGATACACGACAAACAGCATAAGCAACACACTTTTCAAAACAAAAAGAGCAAGCTAAAATTGCCATCAGATAAAAATAACTGTCCATAAAAGACTGACAGCATAGAGCTGAAAAAAAAATAGGGACTGGTTCTGCCATCAGATAACAACAGTCCATAGACTGACCACCCAAGAGAAACAGAACAAATCGGTGGTTCTGCCATCAGATAACAACAGCCCATAATGGACTGACTACCCAAGAGAAACAGATCCACCTGTTAGTTCTGCCATCAGATAACAACAGTCCATGGACTAACTACCCAATAGAAACAGAACTAGGCAGGTGGTTTTGAATCAGAAAACAACTATTTAAGACCTCTGTACAATGTGTCTTAGAAAATCTTCTGCATTCTAACAATCTATTGAAAATACAAACTATCAGAAACACTTGAATTTCTATTTGGGGGGAGGGGGGAGGAATTAAATGAAAATCTACTTGCCTCAGCATGCCATCCTCATTGAGCAGCCTATTTCAATTTGAAAATGATGATCACAATCATAAAGATAATGATAATGATAACAATAACAAATCATTATTATTATCATTTATATTACTATTATGATTATTTCAATGTTTATCTATGAACAAAATGGTGTTATTGTTAGTCTAGCTGAATGAGTATCCAAGTAATTGAAACTGAGACAAAATAATCTCAAGAAAAGCCAGGAAAACCCCAAAAACTGTTCAGGACTGCAATTCTTGAGTTGGCTCATTGTGAAAGGTTTTGGGACTTCATTAAGCTAGTGCTGTCTGTAGTGGGCCCTGTGGCAAAGAGAGAAGAGTAGCAGCTGAATTAACAATTATAATAATAATGAAGACAATGATAGCATTGATTGACCAAAGTGCCTCCGACTAATAACAGATGATACGTGACAAACAGCATAAGCAAAACATTTTTCAAAACAAAAAGAGCAAGCTAAAACTGCCATCAGATAAAAATAACTGTCCATAAAACACTGACTGTATAGAGCTGAAAAAAATAGGGACTGGTTCTGCCATCAGATAACAACAGTCCATAGACTGACTACCCAAGAGAAACAGAACAGATTGGTGGTTCTGCCATCAGATAACAACAGCCCATAATGGACTGACTACCCAAGAGAAACAGATCCACCTGTTAGTTCTGCCATCAGATAACAACAGTCCATGGACTAACTACCCAAGAGAAACAGAACTAGGCAGGTGGTTTTGAATCAGAAAACAACTACTTAAGACAAGCCCTCTGTACAATGTGTCTTAGAAAATCTTCTGCATTCTAACAATCTATTGAAGAGAAAAACTATCAGAAACACTTGAATTTCTACTTGGGGGGAGGGGGGGTAAATAAATGAAAATCTACTTGCCTCAGCATGCCATCCTCATTGAGCAGCCTATTTCATTTTGAAAATGATTCAATAACAATCATAAAGATAATGATAACAATAACAAAATCATTAATAATAACGATAATTATAATAATCATAACAATAACTACAATGACAAAGTCCGTGTTAGTCTGGCCTCTACCTTGCAAAAAATACAGCCCACCAACTGAAGCTGAATTCTTTAAAGGCATTGTATTGCAATTGGTCATTGAGGCACTCAAGCCACCTCACCACGACAAGGTACGAACATTGAGGTGGAAAAAAGGGTCTGTAAAATTGACTCC
The DNA here is from genome assembly GCF_964205215.1 of Stylophora pistillata. NCBI lineage: Eukaryota > Metazoa > Cnidaria > Anthozoa > Scleractinia > Pocilloporidae > Stylophora > Stylophora pistillata. The sequence goes on along the minus strand of NC_142528.1, from coordinate 24,197,077 downwards.
ATGCTGATTCGAGATGAGAAATCTGTGTTCGAAGCTTCTTCAGTTCCACTCCAAGGGAATTTACTCTAGCTGATCTTTCGGTAAGTTAGGAAGCGAGCTCTTCGGAGTCGTGACTGAGTTTGGCGCCAAAAGATAAATTTTTCGCGCCTTCGGGCTCAAAGTCTAGCGTGGCGGAGTTCACCAGATTTAATAAGTTCGTCGGGGATTGTTTATTACGAAGAAGATAGACCAGCTATTAGACAGAACGTGAACACAACGTGAACGACGTCGGGAATCCTGGCTAACCCCACTACTCCGAACGATGAGTTGGCCGGCTGAAGTTCCCGTGTCGCCACACTTTGGATTTCGTCGGGAAATATCTTAAATACATCGCATATGAAATATTTACGCAAAGGAACGTCACATACCTCTTTCAAAAGTAGATACCAATGCTTGCAAGGGTCAAGTGTGGCACTTGTAATCCTGCAAAGACTCTACGTGGTTAAGTTAGCCGGTGGAAAGCCGCACGTCGAAAATCCGACTGCCTCTATGACTTCATTTCGAATGGTTTCGAAATCGAAAACATGATGCTTTTCGACATTTCGACATGAAAAATCTCGTCGAGGTTTAATATCATAATATTGGTAAGAATTTAACCAGGATACGAGGCCAAGTCGTGCGACTGCCACAGGTTTTGTACCAAAACAATAACATCGTGTACTACGATCGCAAAGCGTGAACACTGATCGATCCACCAAGTGACGCAATACTGGAAATTCGATACGGTTGTTATTAAGGTCGTACGGCACATGAAAATTGCGATATTCTTTGTTACTGTTTTATGGCAAACCAAGCGAAAGAATCATACCTAAATAATCGAAAGAAAGGCTTTTCGAATACGGCGCCTCGCCGGTATTGCCTCTTCTGTGAAAAGGAAGGATCTTTGAAAGACTAAGTGATTAAAAATGTCGTTATAAGGAACAGGCAGAAACAGAGAAAACGCAGTATTTTATGACCATTACACGCACAACAAACTTCATTTCATTTCATGATTTTGATTTTCATCGCCAACAGATGACCCCGCGTTAACTCGCACGCAATCGCGTATCTCTCGTGGATTCGTGGGCGCTAATCTGTATAATTACATTGTGGTGTAATTAATGTGATGACATCCACCCAACGCCTTCTTCCCCAAACCTCGGCATCAGTTTACGATGCCTGCTGAGAATTTTTTTCTTGAGCAAAGCTCGTCATGACAACTGATTAAATTCTAAATAGATAAAATTTAGCGGAAATCCGTGAAATTTGACGGACCCTCCTTTCTAGTTGATTGCTATGAAAACCATTAGCCTTACCATGTTCTGCTCTTTCCTCCATATACACAGCTCTTAGAGCAAAATTCCGCCTATTTTCGTTTTAAAGAAAAGTGTCAAATTAAAATAGCATGGTATTTTGTCTGGAACTGAGTGAGTGAGTTAAACCAAATTAAGTCTCAAAAACAATACAATCGACTTACCTGAAATTATTTAAACATGAAGGAAAAAACTTCTTGTTATTTATCTATTTGCAATGTTTATTCAGGTTAGCCCAGTCCAACTTTAAAGCGGGTATAAATGGGGGCCTGTCTGAACAAACTGACAAGGACAGATAACAACACCGGGAGCTACGTTCCCTTCCCCTTGCGAGGAGTGCGTGGGTTCTGCGACGTACCCTGCTGACCAGTACAGAAAAAATGCAGGAGACGGGGACGACGGTTTACCGTCCTTATCTGGAAAGAGGCAGCCTATTCTCCTCAGTTATTTTAAGACCCCGAGTGTTGGTCCGGCCTGGGGCTTGAACCCTTGCACGGCGGCTCTACATAATGAGCTAATGAGCTCTACATAATGAGCGGGCGGTCTACCTCGATGTTCGCGCACAGCATTTAAATGAAATGCGTCCGGCGTCTTAAATACAAAATCTTAAAACCAGAACGCGACGATACGCCTGAATAACCAACATCTTTTCGCAAAGGACTCTTGCTTATTCGCAAATCATCTTTTTAGTAGATAAGGCATGAATACATGGTAAGGAAGTTACTTTTCAATTATTTCTAGAGGTGCACGGTTAAGACAGAAAGACTAAAAACCTAAGAAAGAGTTATTAAGAACATTTCATTGAAGTACCATTGACAAAAACATTCACACACAACATATGCGTAAGAATATCAAGTACACGTTTAATAAATAAAAGTTAGGTTTTGTTCAAACGACAATAGTTAACTTACCACTAAAAAATATTCTCCCAAAGAACGCTTATTTACAGAACCTTCAAAACGTACAACGATATTTACAAATACCGCAAAAATATACTCTACAAACCAGTTTTGTCTAACAGGGGTTTCGATAATTTTTTTGCACTCGCAGCTGCCAATGACGTACTAAGCGATTGTGCCCGGAAAAGGAGCCCTACGGCGAAACTCAAAACTGAGCCTGCTCGCAGGCTCAACAGATGGCGGCAAGAGGTTTTACATGTGGCGGAAGACCGCTGGTCACCGGCTTTTATTCAAACCCTTGTCGTGGAGGCGCGGTGGCCTCATGGTTAGTGCGCTCGACTCCGGATCGAGTGGTCCGGGTTCGCGCCCCGGCCGGGACATTGTGTTGTGTTCTTAGGCGAGACACTTTACTCTCACAGTGCCTCTCTTCACCCAAGTGTATAAATGGGTACAGGCAATTTAATGCTGGGGGTAACCCTGCGATGGGCTAGCATCCCATCCAGGGAGGAGTAGAAATACTCCTAGTCGCTTCATGCTACAGAAACCGGAGTTAAGCACTAGCCTAATGGGCCACTAGGCTCGTAAACAGACTTACACTGTCTTGGTTAACAAATTTTAAGAAAAATGACAAAACTAAAAACTCGTAACGCTGGTTCTATCGTTTCGTCGTCTGAATCACGATTGCTCTCTTGTAGTCCTCGATAGCCGCACCTTTCTTCCCTTGTTTGCCAAAAACGTCAGCCCGTCTTTTGTACACCAGAGCATCGCCGGGCTTAAGACTTAGGGCTGAAAAAAAAATATTGAAAGCAGAGAAGTGTAGAGGAAACAGGGATAGCGTGACGTATTA